>NW_009953947.1:900512-923416 GCF_000747805.2 Chaetura pelagica
GTGTAAAAAACAATTAAAACTACTCTGACCATTAGCTGAGAGTTTTATTGAATATCTAGTCTGATCTCTCTGCATTCTCAAGTAGGATTATTTACAAAAAAAAAAAAAAAAAGTCCATAAAACAACAAGACCACATTTGTTTATGTTAAGTTCCATGATCTGGGCAAACAAATCACCTGTGCTGAGCTGATAATTTACAGTTTATATGATGTGCACATAAAAACTGCACTCATAAACTGGGGAAAAAATATGCCACTTTCTGACATTCCTCACATGTTGTCCAGGAACCAGGAGAGTTACATCCCTGTGTTAGGTGTTTCTATGTTGTCAAGACCATCCCATCCCCCAACCTTGTCTGCAAATCCAGTCTCTATGTATTTATACTTCAAAAAAACCCAGTATATTTTATGAGTCTGGAACAACTCCAAGGTGAAAGTTTTATTTCCTTTGTATCAGGGCCATATCTTGCCTACTACAACAGATGCAGTTTGTACACTTTGTAGGAGGCCAGCTTGCAATTTCTTTGTGTGCAAAGTACAGCTCACATTTGAAACATTACTCCGTGGCCTCATGGTCTATACAGTTTTCAGTGGCAGGGCAAAACTCACCTCTAGCTGAGTTGGTCACTTCCACTTTATTGAGAAATACTCACTTTTAGGGCACAACTCACATTTAATTTAAACATCTGCTTCAGGGTGACAAAAAAATTGAAGCTGTTTGTTTTATTTTTAGAATAAAATATTTTTCTCAATGGACTACAAGAAGTCTCTGATAGGTAGTCTGAATCTAGTGGAGAAATTTAAAACCCATTACATGAATCAGTTACTACAGTACTGAAGTCAGGCTTAAGTTCTTTTTATTAACACCCTCACTGGGAGCACAAAGCCAGATAATCCTGTTGATTTAAATACACTGGCTTTCCTTTCTGGGTGTGGGGCAGGATTTAAGAATCTTATTCCTTCAGGAAGGTTAAATCTTAGATATTTTCTCAAGTTTCTTTCTCTCACGAAGAAGATTTTTTGATTTTGGCAAGAGGACCAGGAAGGTGTAACTTCCAGTCTAGTTCACAGTTTCCAGAACTGTGAATGGCACAGACAAGGCTCAGGCAGAGGTGTGAAAGCCTTTCTCAGTTTAATTTGCATTTTTTTTCCTTCTTTTTGCTGTTCTACCACTGTATCAGTGGCTTTTGTGTCAGGTTTCAAACAAAGTACTCAGGCAGTAGGTTTTATTTTATTTTATGACCTATACTCCTGGAAACTTCCCTAAACCAAACTTTTACTTCCACATAAATAATAACTGTAAAGATATCTGAGATCTTGATCTGAGATGCCAAAGTAGCTTAACATATAAAAAGAACCTTCTTCAATGACTCATCAGATGCTAATCTTGAAAGGCACTTACACTCTTCCCAGTTTTCACACCTATTCCAACAAATGCTGCATAGGGAAACAGTAATATTAAGTTATATCTGAGGTCCTGAGTTCTGTTCTCCTTTGAATCTGAGACATTCCCACTGGCTTTAAAGGCACCTCTAGTTTTTTTCTCTATTTCTGCTCTGTCTGTATGTCTTAGTGGCCTGCAGGGAAGAGGGTCAGCAGTCCCAGAGCAGAGGGATGATTCACGGTGGGTTGCTGGGACATGGCTCCTTTTAGCTCAGTGCCTCCAGCCAAGCCACACGACACTTCTCCAGCCTCCTCTGCAGCCCCAGTGTGCCCAGAAACATAATGGGCTTGGGATGTGGAGGATGTAGTTTGAAGTATCCAAAGCAAGAAGGGAGGCAGGATACAGTCTTCCAGACTGCTTCAGGTACAGCATCTCACTGAAGGTAGATGCATCATGCCCCGGGACATGGTGAATGTCATCTCTGGGAAGAACTGTAGGAGCAAACAATTATCAACCTTACTGGCAATAAACCTTTATTTTCTGTGCACTTCTCCATCTCAAAGAAACTCAGCATCAAAATAGAGACAGAGACTTGAGAGGTAAATCTGGAAAATCTAGAAGATCTTAAATATGTAAAATACAAGTTTGCTATGGCAAATTAATACTGGTCCATCTCAGGCTGAGCTAGAAATCTTCACAGTGACAGAAAGTTTTTCAAAAGCCAATTAAACTTTTAGGATAGGATTAAGTTTGGCTTAAGTTCTCATCTTTTATTCAGGAGATATGGGCTCAATTATAACTGCCCTTTTCACTACCTCCTAGAGAAAAGCTGCCTTCAGCTCCCCATGCAGTCACGTAAGGACTATGATGATGCACTTTTGCTGCTGTTTCTGCAAGCAGAAGACTACTATGGTGGGTGGAAACATAGCCCTATCTCTGCTCTCCTGCCCTGGGGCCTTGGTTGGAGAACCAGGCTGCACAGGAATGGGAAAGAAGAAAGGAAGCAGGTGCAAAGTAAATTGTTTCTGACACATTTCCTGAGGTGCAAATGCTGCTATGACTAACATGATACTCTGAATGAAGCCAAAGTCTGAGAGTCATCTGTTGTTTCTATAAAGGCATTACTGGATCATAAATTAAAGATGATCAGAGGTAGAAGAATTCTCCCAAAAGATATAAATTATGCCTCCCACTCTATTTTAACTTTGTCTTTTAGGGAGGAAAGAGGAAGAGAGGTTCATTTCTATCTTATGCTGCCTGGCATCTTTCCATGAGGTGAATGCACAAATGCTCAGCATAGCCTGCTCTCTTCCTTATAAAAAGCATAGCAAACACCACCTTGCTGACAGGACTTTACCAAGCTCTTCAGAAGGCCAACAAAGGGATAATAGATGATTTACAGCAAATTTACATTTTTTCCAAACTCTGGCAGATGGCAGCATCAGCCCATTTTGCATAGGCTCATTTTTCTCTTGTACTTTCTGCCATTCACATAATTTGCTTTAGAAAATGCTTTGCCTATGGCTTGTTGTCTGTTGTGATTCATTTGAGTAAATTAATCCCTGCCATTTAAATATTATTAGCTTCACAAAATCTGTTCAGAAATTCTGTAATATTTTTTTCCATTCACCGAGAAGCCCTCAGTTAAAATAGCTATGCCCTAGATTTTCTATTTTATCAGAAGTATCTGACACTGTCTAGTGAGGTAAACAATAATTTGCAAAAAGAAAGGCAGTGATTATTTGCCCCATGAATTAATAGTCAAAATTAAATTTCAGGTGCTTTCAAAATCCAGCTCATTTGGTAGTCCTTGACATGCCTCACAACTATCACTGGCAGAAGCTAAGATAGTCACTGGCACAGATTTCCAGTGGAGAAGGTTTGCATTGTGATTATTCACTTTGCATAAGGCAAAAAGGGGAAATCAGTTGTACATAATGTGATCAAATCTATACCCTAGTTCTGCAACTCTCTATGGAAGCAAATGCCCGTACCTCCCTGCCAAATGTGGGGATTTCCTGCAAAATCTATTCCCAAGCTGGATCACGTGCACTGCTCAGCAGGTTTCCCACTTCCAGGCACACTACTTCATAGCAGAAGACCACAGGGCAGAGGAACTGACAAAACACCAGTGTCAAGACATTTGCTCGTGTGCTGACTCTGCATAATGAGCAAGACCATGTACAAGTCTCCACACTCTGTTTTTCAAGTTGCTCAGAGAGGCTGGCTGAAGAGCATGGAACTGGCTAGTTTGGCCATGACCACAGAATCATAGAATGTGGGGGGTTTGAAGAGACCTTTCAAGGTTATCTAGTGCAGCCCCCCCTGCAGTGTGCAGGGACCTTTTCAACTAGATAAAGTTGCTCAGAGCCTCATCAAGCCTAATCTTGATTGTTCCTAGGGGTGGGTCCTCCACCCCCTCTCTGGGTAACTTGGTCCAGTGCTTCACCACCCTCATAGTAAAGAATTTTTTCCCAAAATCCAATGTAAATCTACTCTGTTCTAGTTTAAGACCATTGCCCCTCGTCCAATCGATCTGTGCCCTGCTAAACAGTCCCTCCACAGCTTTCCTGTAGCCCCTTCAAGTACTGGAGGGCCACTATAAGGTAATGATGCACATTATATGAGCAACTACAAATCATGTAATGAATGAGTGCCTCTCAGAAGTCTTTCTGCCCATTTGCCAGGGATAAAATCAAACTATGACCCATATTTTATTTCCTTGAAAATTAGAGATTCTGTATTTTTCTCTTCATTGACTGAATGTTCCTTTCTTTTCAAATGTCCTTGTTCTCATCAGAATTACTTCTTTTACCAAGATTTCATTCTTTCTAAGTCTGAACGGACACTAGGGTGAGTCATAGTACAATGTGAATCTGAAACATCTGTATGTCTCTTCATTGATACAATATTCTGTCTTCCAGAGAGCTATTTTTAATATTTACTACTTATTCATGTATCAATCATGTCTTCTCAACATTTCCCTTCTGCAGGTGCTGGAGAGTCAGGAAAGAGCACCATTGTAAAGCAAATGAAGTAAGTATATGAATATTCCTATCAGTTGTTGAATTTGGAATTTGTAGAATAAGCTATCTAGCTAATGTCTTATTACAATATTTATGCTTATTTGAATCATTAAAATCAAGGTCTCATTCAACCGCATAAAGAAAAAAAACAAAGTGACTAAGACACACAGCTGAATTGGTAATAGATTTGTCTGATCAAATAATGCACAGTCCAACTCCTTACTGAAGACCAGGGAAGCACTGTGGTGAGAACAGGAATGCATAAAACAACCAGCAATGGCAGATTCACCTAGTCTAGGACCCCACTCTTGCAGTGACTAATGAAGGATGTTTTCAGAAGACCATCAAACCAGACAAACACACAGTAATACTTCCACTGGACACCCCAATGGTATCTGATGATCTGTGACTCAGGAAGCATCCTGAACCAGTGACAGCATCACTTGTTAAACGGCCTTCAGTTCATTCATGCCTACGTTTATCCTGAATCTTTCTTGAACCAATGAAAACTAATAATGTCCACAATGTTCTAGAGCAAGTAGTTTCACAAGTTAATCACATATGATGTGAATCATCTCCCATTGTTCAATTTTAGTTTTGTCCTTATTATTTTAATATATTTCACTGCATTGCAAGATAAAATATTGAATTATTTACATTGTATAATAGTGCAAAGTCTTTTTTCCTTTCCCTGCCCCCCCCTCCACAAAAACTGGGAGCTGTAGATAATTCTTGGTCTCCACAGTCTTATGCCAGCTCCTGGCAGTGATCAGAAAGATTGTGTCAGGTCTCCCACAGTCCAGGAGAGAACATATTTAGCCACCAAACTACACACTGAACATCTGCTGACCACCATCTAAAAAGGGTAGGGACAGTCATGAGAACTGCTTTAGTATCACTCAAAAATGTTTTCATAAAATAATTAATCTGGGAAAGAACAGGCTGTACAAGCTCAAATGCAGAAATACTTCATTATTTCCCCTGGCTTCAGAGGAAAGTCAGATTTGTGTGTGTGTCCCCATTTACCATCACAATATATTCACATACAGTAAATCAGGCTCTAAATAAATTAATCCATGTTATTCTCTTAAGGGCAGCCAAAATATTAATAATGTATTGGTTAAAACAGATAATCCACCTGAGTTCCAGAGATAATATTTACACAGGCAGCAGAAATCCTCCTTTACCGTGTAACCTGCTAAAACACTGCTGGTGCATCCAGCTTTATTTTCATAGATAGTGCCCAAGTCTGCTTCCTAGATCTGTCCAAATACAGAAAAAAAAACCCTATGCATTGTAACAGTTTAGACACTACTCAATTTGTAAGCACCAATGTCTTCCACTGTAACAATCAGACTGTTTTACAAAATCAGTAACATTATTTCAAATTTTATTTATTCTGACTATTTCGTATCTTCAATAATGCACTTTAAAGAGTGAAGTAAAAAAATGTTCTGTTGTATCATAGGAGCAATTTTCTACCATTTAAGCAGCTCATTTTATAATAAGACAGATTCAGAACCATCCATCAAATACTTTGCTAACATTTTTATTCCAGTTAAATGCTGGATGGTTTTAATTCTGTTTTGAGTTCCAGTCAGGAGACCCTTCCCTATTCAGTGAACCATTGAAATGTATTATGATAGAAGCTTCCCTGAGCAGGAGCAGATTAAAAATGTTTCTCTGAATTGAGTGGTTTAAGAAGGCTGACAACCCTTAACAGCATTAAGGAGGGGGCAGAAAACTGCAAAGCTGAGAGTTATCTTTAAAGCCTTGTGCATTTATGAGCTGTCAACCTGATCATAAATATGAATTATTTTACAAGAAAACCGTTCATGAAAAATATAATTTTTCATATAAAATGTCATTTTTCTGTCACAACCAAGCACTTTCAAAAAGGCAAATTTTTCAGTTATTTTTTTTTCAGTGAAGCATAACATTTTCTAGAGAAGACTGATAGCTGATTACAAAAGAGTAATTTTGCTGAAAATAAAATTTCCCACCAAAATCAGGGTAATTTTACTACTTTTAATATAATTTTCTAATTCATAAACCTTATTCTTTCCAGACTGAAGATCCTTCCACTAAGCTCTGCTTTATGTTTTCTGATGCTCTAAATGCAGGTGTGCTGCAAGGCCCTAAAAAGGGTAGGATGGTTATGAGGGATAACTAAAAAGGGAAAAAACAATAAGCTTCTCTGGAACTCTGTGCTTCTGCCCAGATCATTTCCAAAGTCTGATCTAACATTTTTAAGACCAAGTTGAGTACTTCTGTGCTATGCTCTAAAGTATCAGTACAAACCTACTATAAACAATTCAATGAATGAAAAGCAAGAAACAAAATATTCAGTAACTCATCATGCCTTTTGATATTGAATCAGCTCTACCTTCCTGGTGAAAAGCCCTCCTTGAATGAAAAAACATACAAACAGGAGACCAAGTTTTTTTCTCCAATAGAAACAGACTTTAGATATGGTCTAACAACTCATGTCTTCAGCAACCTGTATCAATTTTTTGAAAGGTCTTCCTTTTTTATTTTTTTTCAAGGAGAAACAGAGGAAAAAAAATTCAATTTGCTTAAAATTCTCCTTCTGGCCTTACAAGATGTCACTGTTTTGCAGTCCTTCCTTAAGAATGATGGATCTTTAATAAAAGCAGCAAAATTCACTACTTGCTTCTGCCAGAAGACATAAATATTTTTAAAAAAAAACCAAACAAAACCAAACCATAACAAAAACAAAAAAACAGACCCCAAAACCCCCAAACAGCCAACAACAAAAAAACAGTAACAAAACAAGCAAACAAACAAACAGCACATAAAAGGCCTCAAGCAAAACTAAGTTTTCTTTTTGTAACTACAGAATCTAGTTTTATTTCAGAATCCTGTATTCTCTTCCTTACTATATTCTTCAAAGGAGAAGCGTGAACATATAAAATAGCCATTTGTGGGCTGTGTTAGGGCCTTTCATTTTCTCTCATCCCAGTTTTCTGCAGCTACAGGCAAAATTCCCATCTTCCCCAGAAATCCTGTTATGGCCACTGCTGTGAGATAGACAAAGTAGTTAAACTAGGTTAATGTATTTCATGAGGTTCGATTTTCTATGTATTTCAGTCTAGTATTCATAAATAAAGCTGCTGTTTTCCCAGGTGGTAAGGGTAAGAGTGAGGATTCTATGCATAAGTACAAGTACAAGCATCAACACTGATGGCAGCTGAAATTTTTCTTGTTCAAGGTGATCTGACCCATTAAAGTAGGCCACCTACACCAGTGGGGACCTCTGGACTTCATGGTGCTTCACAGACAGGACATCATCTAATGTGCCACTTTGCCCATGCAGCAATCCAGATGATACATTGCACTGTCATGGAACTGTATTAGACTCCTCCAACTGAATAAACCTTCACTCTGAACCATTCTTATTATTTCATTCAAATCACTGTGTTGACACAGGAATACTTGGATATTTCTGAGGATGGCAAAAAAGGTTCACTGGTATACCAGACAGCATAACACCTCTCTCCTTTATCTGTCTCCCAAGTTCAATAGGATTCAACAGGATCTTGAAAAATTCATCTGAGTTCATGCTGAAATCAGCATTTGAAACAACAAAGCTTCAAAACAGAGTTTATACATTTGTCTGGTCTAGAAGTAATTGGCTAAACCTTTAGAGAACCTTTTTTTCCTACAGATACAAGAATGCAACTTTGGAATTTGCTGACATCCTTAAGTTAGAAAGATGTTAAGATACATTCATTTGTGATTTGGAACTTTCTGCATGTGTGTGAGAGTGAATTATTTTCCAAAAGGGCTAACTTCTCCCCTTGAAGGGAAAGTTTCCCCAGGACACATACCTGTACTTATTCTGGGCTAATCTGTCAGATCATTTCATATCACCCCTTTCTGCTTCTATAGCTCTGTCCAAATTGTATCTCTGGCAAAAGACAGGGGAAAAAAAATCCCCAAACCTACAAATGCCACACTCCAGAAATTATTTTAGTAACTTGGCCTTCATCTCTGAACAACTGAAGTGAGGCAGAATGGAGCCTTGGTTCTAGCAGCAGCCAAAGCAGTTTGCTGTCTGTTTGTTGAGAGCATGCTGCACCAAAAAGGGGAAAAATTTCATTCTTTTTCACAACTCATTGCAAAAGATGCCTCCGAGTCATTATACAATTTGCATACTGATCTTGGAAAATTTTAACCACATGCCATTCTCCAAACAAGAAGGATTACAGAATTATAATCCCTCTCTCAGAACTAGATTAATTGAATTTGACTGCTAAGGTTCTCTGTCCTCTGGAATACAGGGTAAATCCTTTGGAGTAGTACTTATGTCCCCAAATCCTATAGATAATAACAGTAACACCTTTCAATAACTAGAAATTGTAATTGATGTTGAATGACATATTGAAGTTTGGTTTATTTGTTTTCTTGAGGAAGTCCCTCACAGTGTTGAAATATTTTTGCAATATTTTTTCTACTCCAGTTAAGATTCAGGTTAAAAATTAGAATGAATAAACAAGCAATATGAGAGCCCAGAACTAACTATTTGGGATTTGAGTCCACCTATGCATCTCGCCTTGTATGCAGAGGAATGGGCCTGGGTCTTGTTCTGGATTCAAACTTTATATATCAACCCACAAGGCAAAAACTGCATACGTACCCAGTCACACTGAGGGGTCAAAACCCCACCTCATAAAATTAACCCTATATAGCTACAGAAACTGCTATTAGCCTCTCCAGCAGAATAGGCAGATTGACCATAATTTATTTTCCAAGGAACAGATGGATTCTGTTATTCCTCATGATGACAACAAAAGCATCTGCTCTTACTTTTCTTGAATTTCTTTCTTTTAATGCATCCCATTAACCTTGTCTTTTCTACTTGTGCACCAGGATAATCCATAAAGATGGTTACACATACCAGGAACGCATGGAGTTCAGACCTGTCATTTACAGTAACACAGTGCAATCTATCCTGTCCATCGTGAGAGCAATGACTAAGTTAGGAATCAGTTATGAAAATCCAGCTAGAGTCGTGAGTATGACACCCTTTCTCTTGAAATAGGCTTTAGAATACATATTATAATATAATAGTAGAGACTAGTAGAGCAAGGAGAGTTCAATATTTGCTTTATGACAGTGGAAACTAAGTGTTGCTTGATTTATATGTGTCCTTACTTATTGATATTTTCTCAAGATGGATGCCTGATGTCTAACCTTTGCATAAACTGCCACAGAGTTTGTTCTGAAAGAAATGTTCAACTTGCAAAGACATAAGAAAGAAAAAGAAAAAAGTGGAAAAAAAAGAAAGAAAAAAAGAACCTTTTCTTAGCTGCTTAGTCACTTATTTATCGCTATTGGGAAATGGAATAAATATTTCCCTTTTATGAACAGAGCTTGGGGCTCAGCCATGTAAGGAAGGGTCACCTAGATACCTTGGGAATATTCCAGTTTGGCATTGCTCCTGGAGCAGAGACCTCCCCGCTGCAGAGATTCAGGATGGGCACATTGGCATTGCAGAGCAGGGAAGTTTGACCTTCCTGACACAGTTAACAATCCTATGCACAAGCACACAGAGGAAGAGCTACAGTAAGAAGATCTGCTATTTTCTGGCAATCATGATGAATTTTCATGGACTGAAGTAAAGGAGAAACACATCCCTTTGTTCTCAGTGCAATGATTTAGTCTATTGCCTGTAATTCAGACCTTGCTGAGAATTTCTCAAAAGTCTCTGAGAATATCAGCTGGTTCCAGCATTGGCAAATTCTGCCTATTTCCTAGAGGTTTTTCCCTGAGGGAGTTACATCTGCTTATCTGAAAGAGCTTTTCTGGTTCCAGAAGTCTACATTTAATTACAGGGACATGTGGTACTTTGACCTTAAAAATGATAAACAAATGCATGAGAGGCTACTAAAGCTCATACAGTCATTTCACAAAAGAGAAACTAGTTTTCTTCCTGTATTCTTTTAAGGGTCCATGAATGCAGGTCATTGAAACACACATAACAGTGCCTAAAAGCAGCACACAACAAATAAGCCAGTGTGAAAGTGCTGCAACCTGGCCCTCACTCCTCAATTGTGATAGACATACGTACTACAGAAAGACCTATCTACCAGCCTACATGGCCTAAGACAGCCATGATTCTATGGAATCATAGAATTGGTTTGGGTGGAAAAGACCTTTAAGATCATCAAGTCCAACTGCTACCCTAGCACTGCCAAGTCCACCCTATAAGCTTTGATTTCATCCGGACTTTGTTCTTGCTATGTTCTCGTCCAGATTTAGCTGCTTAAAGTACTTCAGCCCCAAAACTGTACTTATCTTGAGCCCAGAAGCAATTGGGTCAAGGACTGACTGTAAATAGCTCTAAGTGGTCCTGAATGTGCCTCACCACAGAATTTCAAACATCTGTTCAGGTGAGAGAGATTATTTTTCTTTCTAAAGCACCATTGCAATCTATTTTTAATACAAAATTCATCTGAAGTCTGTCTAAATGACAGAGAGAAACAAAACATTATATAAACCAGGATTATGATAAACTCAATCTGGCTCTATCTTCCTTTCTACGTAAGCATCAAAATCCACAGTTCCCACTTTTTGCATAACAATCAACAAGCATTTACCATATACTGGAGGCTCTGAGCTCAGGCTTCTTGTAGGCTATTCAATCATCAAATCCAACCTTGAAGGAAGATAGCTATAACCATTAAATGATATGTGGTATCTCGAAGGAGAGAACATTCCAACTGTTATCTTGAGGCTGAATGAGTACTTGCTCTGGAGAGGCAACTGGAGGCCACACAGGAGAAAGCATGACTCAGTTCTGCTGATCCTGGCACCCAGTGAGAGGATGTGACTGTAAAATGGAGTTGGTTTTGTTTAATGTTGAAGGGCAACTGTATTTCTGTCCTCCTTCTTTCAAATGAAGGCAATTATCTAATAGTTGTTTCCCCCTTTTTTTTTTTTTTTTTACTTTTTCTCCATGCTAACTCAATTTCTCCAATATTTCAGAAAATCTGCAGTGTTTTACTTTTGATCAGTCTCTGACTTTTACAAATTCTACATAAACTGCAATTTCTTTTGAAACATAAAAATACAGTAGATTCCTAAAATAAGTTTATTATGAATTATTGTCCAGATGTTTTCTATTTTTGGATAAAACACACTCCATGCCAAAACAGTGTCTGTCAGAATCCATTTCTACTTTTGTAATTACTGACTGCAAGTCACCTCAGTTGTCTACTTATACAGCTAGGAATTAGACTCTATAATTATCCACTGCTGTAACAGTGTATCAAATGACCCTATTTTAATCATGGTCTTTATTTACAGTACATTCCTAAGCTGTTAATCACTGAAAAGAAACATTTTAAAGTAATAGATTGCTTGAACTCTTTTTGGATTGACTGCAAAAGGAATAAATTGCAGAACAAGGCATTTTAAATATTTGGGATTCTATTCAGCCACAGATTCCTTCTTCCTCAAATAGAATAAAATAAAATAAAATAAAACAAATTTTTAAAATAAATAGAAAACGCATGCACTAGGTTGTATTCACTTTGCCACCTTTCTCCCAGAGGCCTGAAGGCAGAATTTTTTTCTTCCAAGTATGTTAAAAAATCTATTTAGCTATACATTTCTGTTTAATATTCTATGTTTAAGTAGCCTTTGCAATTTAGTTTTTGGTAATCCACTATTCTGTTTTACAATAAAAGTCCTCCGTCCGAGTTGGACTATTTGTGAACACCTGTAGTAAGATGAAACTGAGCCCCTGTATGAACAAAACAAAACTATAAAAAGAGGAAAATTCCGTGCATCATGATTTAAGTCTAGCCTTGGCACTGACTAAAGGGGAGTGAGCTTGTGAAAGGATGTATACATGCACAGGTGAGCACAGCTATCTGGAAAAATCTTTGAAAATGAGAAATTTTGTCCCTGCAACTCATTGTAAACCAAGCACATCTTCAAGGAGGCGCAGGGGCAGAGCGCGCTTGCATAATATTTACTAACGTTTCTCTTTAGGAAGATGAAAGGAAACTGTGTGCCATGGCAACAACCCTGGAGGATGGTGACATGTCTTCTGAATTGGCTGAAATCATCAAACAACTGTGGAGAGACGGCGGGATCCAGGCCTGCTTTGCAAGGGCAGCAGAGTACCAGCTCAGTGACTCGGCAGCCTAGTAGGTGACACCAGCTGCAGCTGCTGAACAGCTGGCTCTGACTGTGAACGACAGCGTAGGAAGGCTTGTGACAAGAACTCTTCCTCACATGCAAAATAGCATATGAAATGTATTGCTCATTAATCTGGAAAAGAAAAAGGGTTTTTTATTAATGTTTAGAACACAACTCTTTTAAAGGGCATGTAGTGGTAGGATGAGAGGTAATAGTTTTAAACTGAGAGAAGGTAGATTTAGGCTAGATATTAGTAAGAAATTCTTTAGTTTGAGGGTGGTGAGAATGGCACAGGTTGCCCAGACAGGTTGTGAATGCCCCATCCCTGGAAGTTCAAGGCCAAGCTGGATGGGGCTTTGGGCAGCCTGGTCTAGTGGGGGGTGTCCCTGCTTGTGGTAGGGGGGTTGGAACTATGTCATTTTTACAGTCCATTCCAACCCAAACCATTCCATGGTCTTATGAATATATTAGCAGTGTTTAACTGAAGACAACAAGTGAAAATAAGGAAATGAGGAAAAACTTCTTTGTTGATTTTTTTTAAAAAGTGTTTTGTTTTTTTTTTAAAAAAAAGTGTTCTCTCTCTAGTTAATTCTAAGAGTAACAAAATGAGGGGAAAGATTAATTGAAACATCTTAGGTTTTACCTAGAGCTGCATTTTGAATGTACCCATTTCAGGCTGCGAAACACAAGTCTGGAGAAAACGATAACAATTACCCTCTAAACTAATCTGGCTGCATGAATAGGTGTCACCTGGGCTGTTACCATTTCATCATCCAGCTTGTCTTGGCCAGGGGTGCTGCAGCCATTCTCCAACCTGACAGCCCCAGTTTCCTTTCTGCAGCCTGGAAGGTGGCAGGCAGATAAGCAGGGGAGGAGGGCTGCTCGGCTCTGACTCCACAAAGGGCCAGGATTCTGCTGGTTTATATCTCCTAGTTTAGATGCAGCCAGTAAGCTTAGACTTTCCAGGAGTCCCTGGTTTGGTTGCTCCTCTTGCAGGCTACAGTGCTCCTACTCTGCTGTTTTCTCCCTAAGCTCATACAAGACTGCGAAGGGATCTGTAACCTGAGTCAGAGTTTTTCTAGAGTGCATAAGTCTGACTGTAGACCTGGGGTAGCGGATTGTTCCCGCTGAGGTCCACCTTCCTAGATCTGCAGTTGAGGTTTCTCTGCTCCTACAGCTCCTCCTACAGGTTAAGAGCACCAGCAGAGTGAACCCTCACAAGGTGTTTGGTGTTCCTTCTGGTCAGCAGGGAAATGCATGATCAGAGTTTGTTTGGGTCAGGCAAACTGAAGGCAGTAATAGTTCACTAACTGTAGATAGTAGAAGGGATCCACCATGAGAATATTGAAAATTATTTATCTCTTTATATCTATAAAACAAGAATGAATACCTTTCTACAAGGAATGTAAACAAAGAAAATATTGCCTATGTTGATTTGTGCCTGATTTGGCAGCATTTTTTGGCAGTCTTGTATTTCTATAGGAATAATACAGAGCAATCTTTTGTTTTGTAGCACTAAAACCCCATGACAAGTCAGTTATCATAACTAAAAGTAAAAATGCTTCTTGAAATAAAAAAAACCAAAACACCAAAACCTAATGTTGAAAAAAAATATATTCCCTTTTTACTAGCTAACATTCTAGTGTGTGCACTTTGCCTGGGAGACTGGTTTTTGCTGCCTAAAAGAATGATAGAACAGTCTAAAGAAATTCCCTCTCAGTGTTATGTGCTGTGTAATGTTTTAAACTGCAATAGGTTCCAGTATTTAAGGGAGCTAGCACAGACTGTAAAGGAGCCAGTGATCATTATTTATTGCTAGAGTTACATTAAAACCAACAGTGACATGCTTTTTATCTGCTTGAACACTTCCCAGAATCCTGCTAATCTTCTGCCTTCATCTTTTGGAACCTGATACTTCCGAAAATCCAGCTTTTGGCTCTGAACCATTAAAATCAACTTAATTTTTTCCCTTGCTGCTGGGTTTCTAGTGATCAGTTCAAAACTAGCTACAGTCAATCAACCATCTAATGCTACATGTCAATTTATTTTAAAACTGAAACCCTGTTCCTCAGCTCCTGTGAATCAGTTCCTACACAGAGTATTTATTTATACTGTGTAAGCTTTCACTTTCTGAGGTTATCTTCTCCAAGTCTTTTCATTATTAATTCATGCTAATGAAGTTTAATCATTGCCTTTCCTCTGTGTGTTTTACTTGGAAGAAAAAAAAAAAAAAAGTTGATCTTCTGAATAATAGAAAATACCCTAGATGTCAAAATTGGCTAAAATTATTCCTTAGACTCACCTGGAATTAATCCTGTATTAAGATGAAGTGATGGGTAAGGAAGAAGTAAAATCAAGATTATAAATTGTGACCTTAAATGTCCTTGTATAGCCATTCATGTTGCTTCTTGTTTGCTCAGTTATCTGCCTCTCAGGGTAGGATCCAATTCAAGCAAAGGAGAGATCAGGCTTTTTAGACTAACCTACGGGTTTGCATTCCCTCTTTTGCCAGTGGAGAGAGCCAGCCCGTAGAGTGTCCTCTTGGAGTTTCCTACAGCTCTAGGAAGAATATGAAGATGCCTTTTTTTCTCCATTAACTAGATAATTAACTTGGTTTAATATTTTATGCAATTACAATTGGCTGTGTTGAATTGAAATTAGGTATTTGTGACTAAGAACTATGAGATCTTCATCATTTATTTTACATAGATGTGTTTATTTTATTGCTTACTTGCTTTATAAATTGCAAAATGTCTTTTGTTTCTGCCTTCCACAAAGGTGAGCTGAGTTTGCCTCAAGCTCTACTCAGAGAACCAGAGCTATATTTCACTTCATTCTTTTTAAACAGATTTGTTTCCTGGATTCAAATAATGGGCAAACATTGAATTTCTGAGCAGATTCTAATTCTTCAACTGAAAAAAAAGAAAACCCTATTCCCAATTACTACTTAAAATCATCCAAATCACCCTTTGGAATATTCTAGGGGTTTTTTTTTAACTTACAGATGCATTAAATATTGCAGACAAGGATGATGAGTTGTGAGATGTGTTTCTGTAGCTGTCTAGTTAAACTGAATAGCAGGAGTTCATGTTGTGCAGACTTTGTGTCAGAAATGGGAAAAGAAGGCATGAAGCCAAATAAATCCTAGAGAGACTGTGTTTTGTTAGTCAGAGAAAGAGGAGTCCACAAACTGAAAGCTTCCAACTGGGACACTGAAAGCTTGAAAAGGCTTTAACTATTGTATGTGGCTTCTTGCTTTTGGTTTTTATTTTAATATTAGTAGTTAAAAGGTAGGAAGCTACCCAGACATCACCTCTTCTTTTCCTTCTGTCAATTCATAACCTCTTTACAAAGATTCCTAGACTGGACAGCAGGATTCATAGCCTCCATACAGCCATTTTGAGAAGCTGCATGCCCCTGGAAGAGACAGGAGAAGGGCTGGTGGTAGGACAAGAGGCTTCAAAGATCTGGTTTGGTTTCTTGTTTCATGAAGATTTTATCTCTGTATGCCAGACATAAAAACCAATAATATACTCTTTTCCAGGGCTTCGTGAGAATACTAACCTAAGGTCCTCAGCTTCATCAAAGCTTCTGGTTTTCATTATGAAACACATTTTTTAAAATTATCATGCACATTTATCTTGTAAACTTGGTCTGCAGGAAAAACAGTTGATAAATATGAATTCCTTCAAGTTATTACACCTTCTTTCACTTAAGATACTGTTACAAGTCTGACAGGCTGCAATTAGTCCTAGTCCATCTCCTGAAAGATGCTTGCAGCTCTCCCGCTGTGGTGGCAATTCCCACTTGCTGAGAACAAAAGGACAAACCCCCTTTTCTGACAAGGTGTTTTTTTAGCATCACTGAGGAAAACAAGGATTTTCCTGGACTGAAATTCTAAGAGAGATGTTTAATATATGCAATTTAATTGCATATAAAAGGAAAAAAAAAAAAAAAAAGGCTCTGGATTCTGAATCTATGTTGTACAAAACCCAAAATCATTGTATTTAAATGAGTAATTTGCATGAAATATTTAAAGGTGTTTCAGTATGAAGTAATTGTGCAATGTTTATTTCACCTTTTGAATTCACCAATCACCATTTCTTTTTATTCTCCTTAGTTACCTCAATGATTTGGATAGGTTAGCAATGGCAGACTATGTGCCCAGTGAGCAAGATGTTTTGCACTCCCGAGTGAAAACAACTGGGATTATAGAGACTCAGTTTTCTTTCAAGGATTTGAACTTCAGGTACGAAAGCCATATTTGACAGTTGTCTGTGGGCTTATCTTTCTTAAGTATTTTCTTCCAAAGGTATTGACCTATTATAATATTGGTAATCCCACTGTGATGTCCCTGAATCCACTCTTGTTTAATATTTTGAATCAGCCAAAAAAAGCAAGATATTTTAGTTCCAGTAATCCAACTTTAAGCATATAATGGACCATTATTAAGACACATCAGAATATCAGCTTCTAAAAAACATTTTTACATCTGTAAGTGTCTAAAAAGCATTATTTGTATCCTGCCATTTGAATAATTGTTTGTGACATTTATTAAATTTGCCTACCTAAATATCCTTAACAGCATGCAAAACATTTGATGACTACTAATTTGCATGCACTCTCAACCCTTCACTCTCTTCTTTTGAGAACAGAAATAACTACTCTCAACACTGGAATGCATTGCAGTTGGCAAAAAAAATTAATCATTTCTGTCCCATGGGAAATTTCAGTACCAGCATGCATGACTTCAGGCTCATTTAAGATGAAAAGAAAAATGTTCAGAAAAAAATCTTGAAAATAATGTCTCTGAGAAATTTGACTGAAAATAATTTACACTTTCAGATACCCAGGATTTTATTATGCTTGGTGAACAAATTTAAAACATCTAATTCCACATGAGAATGCATTTGAATGAATTATGATTGTTTCAATGTTCTATAATGCTTTTCTCTATGGACTGAATTCCATTTAATTCTTAATTTAAAGGCTGGGGTTCATATTGAGAAATGCAGTCTAGACACAAAACTGTCTGTAGGGATAGACAGATGTATAACGCACCAAGATTATAATTCTTACCTTTTTCATTTGGCTTTATTTTTTTCTCCTCATTTGGCAATTAAACATCCCCCAAAACGTTCATGCTACCTCACAGATGCTTTGTCACAACAGAGATTACATATACAAAATAAGGTTCTGAAATAGATGCCCTACAAATAAATTGTCACATATTAATACACTGATTACTCACAAAAATTCAGCACTTACCAAAAAATCCTAGTGCGGTGTCATAGACATCATCTTCTTTTTCTCTGATTAACATATTTCCAGACAGCTTTGTACATTAGAAATCTGAACATCTTCACTTACAATCATAGTTTATGTAAGAAATAAAATCAAGATGAAGAAAGAAATCACCAAAGTGCAAACCCTCTTTGACATGAATGCAACCAGCCCTGATATTAGATTATCAGAAATGTCTAAGTAGAACAGAAATGCAACAAAACGGAGAATTAAGCTACCTGAGTGTTTGTAAACAAAAGGAAGGCTCCCAATCCCACCACAAACACAAAAAACCCACTATATTTAGCATCTCTGCTATGCATCACCATAGTGTAATCTGAATAAATTCATTGGTGGTTTTAGGCACCAGAGTAATAAATAATAATCACAAAACTGTCTGAGGTTCTTGAGCTGCTTTAGGGATGCAGAACAGCTATAGATCCATCTTAACCAGCCAGTTACTCCTACTTTGTTCTGGGTTGACATGAGAAGAGCTAATTGAGCTAAGGTTAGTACAACAAAAACTGTTTATAAGCATTGCCTCTGCTCTTGATCTTGTCCTATTTTAAGTGACTTCTCATGAATGCTCACCGCACCATATGCTAAAAGCTTTCAGGAAGTAAATAAAGATTCCTATGATTTTGTGAATTTTGAAAACTTAACAGCAGACTAAATTGTTAAGCCTTCCCCCCACCCACCATCCTGATATTAGAGTTACATACCATAAATTAAGAAGAACACATAATGGCAGGTGACTTCTGGACACTAATTCCAGCCAAATGTCAAGACACTTTCTTCATTCTGACATTCCTCTTCTGTTGGCATACTGAACTCAGTGAAGATATACTTGGAAGAATGCCATTGTTGTTACCAAAATCTTACTCCACAATAGGTTCCTGATTTCCTAATAATTCACATTTATAGACAACCAATGATCAGACAAAGAGATGAAAAGCACTAGAAAAAAAAATAAAAAAATCATTTTCTCTAATTATTCCTCAGTTGCAGAAATAGTTCATCTTGAGCATTGGGAAGGGTTTAATTTCTTCTAAGCAGGATGAAAAATGGTAAACAATAACCTTTGTTTCACCATTGCTGATGGTGAAGAAAAGAGAGGATCAATATACCGAAAAATGGTGTTTCGGTAACAAATTATTCTTGTTCTGTTTATTACTGACATGATTTTTTCATACTGAATCCCAATATTTTCATTGCTATAAAAATTGAGTTGTACTTCATGTTCAGATACTGAAGAAGAAACATTCAGGAGTAAGATCTAATGCATTTTATTGAAGGAAGGGATATGGGGATTAGGTTTTACAGTTCTAAGTTCAAGACCAGGCAGCACAGGGAAAAGTCATCATGCACCCAAGGAAAAAGTATGTTTTCCTTTCTAATGCACTTCAGAAATTATCAGGTCTGGCACCTTTTATATCAGAAAATTAGTGAATAGAAAGCCCTATCTCTTATCACTGAAGAACTGCAAATATAAGTGGGAATTCTGAAAGCCAGTACTAGGCAGAACAACTGTAGCTTTGAGGACAGCTCCACCTCAGTTGGGCACTAACTAGGTCCCAGCTAGGTATGCTCAGTTTGGTCCCCACATAAAGAGTCCATTAAAAGTTCGTACGACTCTACCCAAAGGCAATAATTTCTTGCAAAGACTGAAGGAAATTAATGCAGAGGAGGACAGCCCTACATTTCCCTCTCTACTAAAGAAGGGATTCCTGTTCCCCATGAATTGCTCCTTTAACAGCAACTAATGAGCTTGCTAGGGCACAGACCCCTTCACACACGAGCACATGCTGCAGGTTATGCAGCTAGCTAAGTGGCTGCACCAGGGCAATGGGTAGATGATGGCTAAACACACCTCTACACCAGCTAATTAAACATAACTAATGGGTCAGCCCATGACCCAGCTCCCTGCCATATGCCTTATTGATCAATGTGCTAGTGCACTTCAAGCAGAACTATGAAGTAACAAATGACTGTGGATTTGAGGGTCTTTTGTCAATTTTTCACGTATGAATTCTGTCCTGAATAAATTCTTGCTTGTAGCCTTTAGTCCTGCACTGAGCTCTGATGCAGAGCCCAACCTCCTGAGCAGTTTCACACAAAAGTACTGAATGTTTTTCCTATATGCAGGTATGTAAGTTTTTACATTTCATTTTATGCCTACTACAAAGCCATAAATAATACACAGCACTTCTTGACTTGTTGGAATAGAAACGGACCCATATTAGGAAAAGCTGGATATTTGATTGCACTCTACACACTAACAGTGTGACTATATCTTTATTAGTGCTTTACATTTTACACGTGTTTTTTTTTCTGCAAAGGATGTTTGATGTGGGTGGACAGCGATCAGAGAGAAAAAAGTGGATTCATTGCTTTGAAGGAGTTACTTGCATCATATTCTGTGCCGCTCTCAGTGCCTATGACATGGTTCTGGTGGAAGATAAAGAAGTGGTGAGTCAGAGGAGACAAACAACCCTTTTCCTGCTAAGTTTTAATGTACTCTCCGGTGGTGTATCAGAATATTCCTGTTCCCTGATAACCATTTGAAGGCTATTATGCTGGATTGGTTCTTGCCAGCAAAGAAAATTACAAAAAAATTGACATATGGGGATGAGATTTATCAGTCTCTCATGTTTACCTTTTGCACCTCAACAGAACAGAATGCATGAAAGCCTTCAGCTGTTCAACAGCATCTGCAACCACAAGTGCTTTGCAGCCACTTCCATTGTGCTGTTTCTAAACAAAAAAGACCTCTTTAGAGAGAAAATAACAAAAGTTCATCTGAATATCTGCTTTCCTGAATATAATGGTAAGTTTGGACTTTTCAGAACAAAATACATTCAGATGACTAGTGTAGGCTATTCATTAAAGACTGAGACTTCGACTCAGGTCACTTACATATAATAATTTAAATACTAATCTTATCTAAGCATCTAGCTTTTTTCTCAAAAGCATGCTATGGGACAGATACGGCCAGAATCCAATTCACCTCACATACTCATGTTGCTTATCCGAGAGTGAGGTCACCTCTCTCTGGAGATGCTTATTTCTCTCCACTGGTGATAGAGAAAGCTGAGTGAAGTAGAAGCATCAGATGGCTGAATTGTGCTGTAATGAACCCAGCCAATATTTCAGTACAAGTCAGTGGTTTATCACACACACACACACTACAACTGAATCAAAGGAAGTCTGCTTCTTTTTGCATGCCAAAATAATGTCTACTGGAATGAAGCTATGTCAGAAAGTGCTCAAAACCAAACAAAATCTTTTGGTATTTTAGTATTAACCTAATGCATTTGGGATAGGGAGTGTCCAGATGAAGCATTCTTAAAGCAGTATTATTATTAGAAGACATGTTCTGTCCACTTCCTGAAAATCAGCTCATTCACTGCATTCCTCAGGACACATCAACAGAGCAACCCAAAGCAGCTTCACTAGGATAATCCAACATTATGTACTAGACTCAGTGGAGCTGCAGCACTGGACACGCCTGAGTGTCCCACCTCAGGAGCCAGCGAGGGCTCCCAGCAGCAGCTCCTCCCCAGGAGTCTCATCCTGCTCCAGACACACAGCAAGTGTGCTGGAAGGCAGAAAAGCTGTGTGATGAAATTATAACTGAATATCTAAGCATCCAAATCTTTCTCTTTTTCCTTCTTAATTTATCTCTTCATTTTTGTACTTCCCTCCAGTTTTGTTTGCTTGTCTGCCTGTTTTATTTATCCTCCTTTTTTTCTTCTGTTTCTCTCACTTTCTGCTCCCTAAGATTATTAATTGTTTCACACTGACTTACTCAGGGAGCATTTAACTTCAGAAATAAGGACTTCTGGTTAGGCATAGAAATTTTAAGTTAGGTGAGCATTTTAAAACTTTAACGCCTTGTGCATTAAAGTATTTCCCTTTAGGACAGAGAAAAAAAGGAAAAAAAAAAAAAAAAAAAAAGAAAACCAGGAAAGAAAAAATAATTTTTGTATCTTAGCAGCTGAGAGGAAGTACCAGTTGAAGTGTGCCTTCTCTTTCCTTTACTGTTCTCTGCACTAGGTCTAAATACATTTGAAGATGCTGGAAATTACATCAAGAAACAATTCCTAGACTTGAACATAAGGAAAGACGATAAGGAGATATATTGTCACTTGACATGTGCCACGGACACCCAGAACGTCAAGTTTGTATTTGATGCAGTCACAGACATAATAATCAAAGAAAATCTGAAAGACTGTGGACTTTTCTAGCAATTCATCCCCCTGCTCATAGCCTGACTTCATCTCAATCCATTTCCTCTCTTCATCCTGTGTGCTGACTGAAATAACAAACACTAGGGAAGAAACAATACCAGTTAGGCTTTTGCTAGCTGTCAGTTGAAGCCTTGGGCATAGCCTGAGCATTGCAGCCCAATACTGGCTTTCTGTAAGTCATGTGAAGATGGAAAAAAAATGCTCCTGCACCACAGCAATACCACCTGCTGATAAATCCTGCTGCAGACAGAGAAAACACATTTTGCACTGCCTGGATTTCTATTGCTGCCTGACCTGTAATGCTTCACTTGATTAAGTCCTTGTTCGTATTGAAAAAAATGGATTTCCAGTTGTAAGGTTTCTGGATTCATTTCCAGCAATTAATAAATAGAATTTAAAGTTAATAATTTGAACTGTCGTGGCATTAGTATTAATTTCTGGATGCTTTGATGGCATAATAAAAGTGAAGGTCTTTGAGAAACAAATCCACGAACAAACACTTCTCTCAAACTTAAGTCTTCAAGCAGACGTCTAAGAAATTGGACCGACTTTACACTGTAGCCTCTAACTTCTTCCTTCTGCTGGAGGAAGTCAGGCCAGCCTAAGTTTTCCCGAGTTTCTGGCAAACCAGTGACAGGAGTGAGCTCTGGACTTGGAGACCCTCCAGGAGAACGCGCTGCGGGTGTTGCTCCCGGGCTCCCCAGGGCTGCAGGGCCGAGCTGTGACGGCGGGACAAGGGAGCGCTGGAGCCCCCAGAGCCCAGCAGGCAGCTCCAGCTCCCACGCAAAGC
>NW_009953947.1:924633-933505 GCF_000747805.2 Chaetura pelagica
TGTGGCGGGGGCTCAGCGCCCCGCCCCGGGGCTGGGCCCAAGCAGGGAGCGGGGCGCGGAGGCAGCTCCCCCCGCCCGCCGCCAGGGGGGGCAGTGTCCCCGCGGCACCAGCGGCCTCGGGGCTGCGCGGGGGAGCGCGCACGGGCCGGGCGGGCAGGGCCGGGAGGAGCTGATCAACACTAGCTAATCCTGTAAATTCATTAAGTATCTCTGAATTTACCTGGCAGAGTCGCTGAGCTTCTGAATCCAGGCAGCAGGCTGTGGCTAGCAGAGCCAGGCCTGTGCCAGCAGCCCCTGGTACTGAAGCCTGACCCAGCGCCAGGCCTGCAGCAACCCAGGCCTGCAGCGACCCAGGGAGGTCCAAAGACCTGAGGCGCGAGAGCCGAGGTGAGCAGGCTGTTCTGGAGACGGGAGGAAAAGAGAAGTCTCTGATACCTGCCATGTGTTTGTCATACATGGTGGGCTTTTTGTGCTTGTCTTTCCATGTACACACAGAAAAACCTGTCTTCCCATTTTTGTTGAAAACGGATCATTCACAGGGAAAATAAATCTTAAAGACCATATGGAAACAAGAAAGATGATTTCCAGAGAGCAGATAGCCAGAGGTTTAAAAACCTCTTCACCTGCACTTTCCATAGAAAAAACACTAAATAAAACAGCTTTCCTAGTCCCTAACCCTAACTGCAGTTTTTCCCTTTGCTAGAAATGAAGTTGATACCATGAGCAGACAATGATGAACAAAAGGTGTCTTCAACAGTTTGAAACTTATTCTGTATACTTAGGGATCTCCAAGTTGCAACAGGAACCTGGAATCATGAGCCTGCTTTCCAAAACCCTAGTCATAACCCTGATCTTGGTCCTACCATGTTTAAGATGTAAAGGTAGGCATGGCACAGGTGCCAACAAGGGCTTAAGAAAAAATAATTGGGAGGAAAATTGCATGAGTCCTTTTCCCAGCTCTGGAAGAATCTCCCAGCTGCAGGAGAAACCTGGGCTCTTTACCAAATTCTATCCCTACTCCTTATTTTAAATCTACCTTAGACTAGAAATCAGGTCCAGTCCTTGAGAAGTGAATGTACGTGTCTAAGATGCAAACTTAATCATTAAATAGTAAAAAAAGGACTGGATCCCTTAGAATCACTTACAGATCCCTTGGAATCTCTTCCTGCTTAGGAATGCTCTGTGTAGCCCTGCATTAGTAAATACAGTATTACTATTGCTGGATACAAGCCACAGGCTTTGCGTTAACATAAGCCTGATGGCTTGTTAGGTTGTCTGCAGCAGTCTCAACTAGCTTGGATCTTTGTTTCAGCTTGTTTATGTGTATCAACAATTGCGTAATGAGCACGTGGCTCTTACCTTTTTTGTTTTAGTTTTGTGTAATCAATGTAATGTCTGTTGTTAGAAGATTTTTATATAAATAGGAATAACAAGTAATTCAGCTGTGTAGACTGAACTATCTGTGACCTTAAACTAATAATGAGTCATAAGGAAGTTATGTTGCAATAGTGGTGGCTCTAAAGGTTTGAGTGTAGGATAATACCAGAGGCCCCAGGACCATCAGTAACACACCAGGGAGAGTACTGCAAACCTAGGAGCTAAGTAAAGTGAGTTGTAAGTAGGACAAAAAAGTGTCTTTTGTGTACAAGTCCTACCATTTAGGAACATGATTTAGTAATGGACTTGGCAGTGATAGATTAATAGTTGGACTTGATCATCTTAAGGTCTTTTCCAACCAAAACCACTCTAAGATTCTATAAATAATGAAGTTAGGTGCAATGTAAGAATTGTGGACCAAGGAAGAGAAGGTGGTGTAGAGCATGTTAACAAACACAGAAATGGGCCCAAGTAGCCTCTATCTAGAGCATGAAGAAAGACTCTAAAGTCAAACCTTGCTTCTAGCAAAGAGGAGAAAAAACTCTTGCCATGAACATCATACTCCTCCCAGCAAATACCTCAGAACAACAACTTGCCACCACACTTCATCCCTCAGACAAAACCCATTATCAGCTTAAGGAGCAGTGAAAAAGTAAATGTAGCACCAGCGAAAAAACACTGGATACTATGAAAGGTGTTTTATTACAACCTTTACCTATATTATTTTTATTGATGAGATATATATTTTTAATCTGGAAAATTTAAACTGCATTTAAAGTACCAAACATTAACTCTGTTCTCTATTTTGGCTATACATTAAAATCTTTTATTAACACAATTATGGCTTCCATGCAAGGTGGGGTCCTTCCCTTGCCCATAACAAGATGCTTAAGCACAACATCTGTGGCATATACAAATACTCTGGGGTAGTATTCTTACCAAACCAGTAATCTCATCCCTGCCCTTGTACTGCAGATGATCTCCAGGAATGCATGCACTCCAATGGGATAACATGACAAAAGATTCACTGCCTTTGATAACACCCCTCTTTTTTACTGTCTTTGAGCTTCTCTTTTCAAGAAATAGGGTTCTGATTCTGCATATTCCAGCTCCTAACTTTTTTTTCAGCACTTATTGTGGGTATGGACTCTTCCAGGAAGCAAAAGAGAAAAGAATGGATTTGTCACAAAGAACATTATTGAGTTTGCTTATTTGCAATTTCTTCAGCAGGCAGCATTAACCTATGGAAGGAATGCTCAAAAGCTGCCAGCTTTCGTTTGTCATTAAGTTTTTTTAGTTTGTATCATTATTGAAATATTGTGCAGGTGGTTTGATAGTCCGTGAATGTCTGAATGCATTATCTTTAACTGGAAACTGACATCCAAAACCTCAGAGAGCAGGTTTGCTGTTCACAGCATTGCAAATCCAGCTCAACTGGCTGTATGAGATCATTTTGTTCATTCATTGAACTTGTGCTGATGGTGTGTGCCTCTGTTACATAAAGGGCATGAAGCCCTGTGCATCAACCTCAAATATTGTTAAGAGGGATGCTAGATAGGCAAGGACACTAGGGTTTTGTTTTTTATGTCTTATTGATTACTACTATAATTATGCTTACAATTTCAATAAATAAACTAGACCTTGTTCACCACTTTCAGTGAGGAGGCATCCACGACTTCCCTGGGCAACGTATTCCAGAGCCTCTCACCATCACACTGAAGAATTTCTTCCTAATGTCTAACCTAAATCTCCCTCTTCCAGTTTTTATCCATTACCCCTTGTCCTCTCGCTACAAGCCCTTATGAAAAGGGCTCCCCATCATTTCTGTACCCTTCAGGTACCAGAAGGCCACTCTGAGGTCTTCCTATAGCCTTCCCCGGGCCAAACAACCTGAACTCTCTCAGCATGTATTATAGGAGAGGTGCTCCAGCCCTCAGATCATATTTTTGGCCCTCCTCTGGACTTTCTCCAGAAGTCCCATGTTCTTCTTATGTTGGGGGCTCCAGAACCAAACACAGTAGTGCAGGTGGGGTCTCACAAGAGCTGAGTAAAGAGGGAGAATCACCTCCCTTGACCTGCTGGTCACGCATCTTTTGAGGCAGCCCAAAACAGGGTTGGCTTTCTGGGTTGCAAGTGCACATTGCCAGCTCATGTTGGGCTGAACTCCTCCTCCGGACTGTTTTTAATCCATTCTCCACCCAACCAATCTAGATATTGCTACATACATGCTGTATTTCCCTTTCCTAGTTTTCTGTCAGGCTTCTCCCTGTTTTCTCTTTCAGCTAAATGTTTACTTGCATCTCCATTAATTCTTCTGTTTCCCTGCATCTAATCCCAGGAAGTTTACAGAGACATTAAGGATCATAGAATGATGGAGTGATTCTTTAGTTTAGGTTGGAAAGGACCTTTAAAGTTCAGCTAGTTCAACCCCCTTTGCCATGGGCAGGGACATCTTCCATTAGACCAGGTTGCTCAAAGCCCCATCCAACCTGATCTTGAACACTTCCAGGACTGGGGCATGAACAGGGTCTCTGGGTAACTTGTTCCAATGTTTTATTCCTTTTATCATAATAGAGGAAAAAAATAACTTAAGTCTTCCTTTGAGAACAGGCAATAAACAAAGTCTTAGAGCAGGAAACAAGTAATCCCGTGGTGTACTTTTGCACTGTTGTATCTGTGAAGATAGAACACTTCCCAAGACCCCAGTTTAGCAGAAACATCAGTCCTGGAGAATGTGAAAAGAACCATTGAAGCAAGTGAAATTGCTGTACTGTAGAGCCACTGTATTGAGGCCAAAACGACCAGAGAGACCACTTAAGAAACACCCAAAGGATATTTTTCTCCCTGAGGATTACAAGGAATTTTTCTACATTGGCCCTAGGAGCAGACAACTGAGGTGGAAAGGTCATGCTTCTTCTCAGCTCTGAGTCAGCCACTCATTCTAATAAATTAAATTAAAGACTCTGCAGTCCATTCTTTCATCTGCTGGGACATGTAAATCTTATTAGTGTCAATGAAGGTTGCAAGACACTCAAAAAAGATTATATTTCCTCCTTATAATATGTCTCTCTAAGACACATTACATGTCCTAAAACCACTTTCTATAACATTGTAAAACACCTACCATAAATATAGCCCTTTTCTGTAACATTTTAAAAGCATAGGAATGGCATATAAATCATAAGACAGTGAGGCTCTAATGATGAGCATTGTGAAAGCTTCTTATCCTACATACAGTCCATTAAAAACAAATAATAAATTCTGAAGCACATGGGAGTATCTGAGACCTGAAGTCCAAGGGCACTTACGTGCTGAACACGCATTGATCAAAACCGCTAACTGTGTTTACCCATGGGTGCAAATCCTGTCCACGTAGAAACAAGAAGCTGTAAAATGAAATTATACAGCCAGGAGGTGCATTCATATGGGATCTTACTCAAAGGCACAAAACTACAATTTGCTACCTAGCAGCACTGTTCAGTGGCTGTTTTTGTGATAGCAGGATGTGTAGAGAGGATTAAGATGAACTGATTCTCTGCTCAATTTATAAGGGGAAAGAACACAGCAGAGCTGAGAATATTTTTACAGGTTATGTGTGTTGATTGAAGGTGTGCTAAAGAGCTGCAGCTTAAGGGAACATCATCTTCATTCCTGTTACGAATAGAGATTTGTAAAAAATGAAACCTTAATGTCTCTCTTAAGTGTATGTTTTTCTCACTGTAAAACAGGCAGTTAGTTGGTTTGTGAGCTACACCAACTGTAGTTGTAGGTGGATGACATCATGCTACTGAGTTTTGATCAGAGCTTACCATGAATTAAAAGCAGATTGTTCTCCTTAAAGGCAATAACATGACATATTTCTTCCTCATGCTTAGTTTGATCTGATATTTTTTACTCCTGTATTGTGCTATTATTGGAAAGCCAATACAAACCTTTTTTAGGAATTGTGCTTAGAACTGATGTTCACCATAGTGTATTAGTAATAGAGCAGCAATTCACAGTTAGTTTATATGTTGGCTTTTTGAGAATTCCCACTGAATTTTTATGTATATTTGTTATCAATGTCTACATTCTCTTCAGTCAGTCCTTGGTTTGATTTTATGTGGGATCAATCATGACCTTGTCAAATAATGTGTCTTATTTAATCTAATGTGCTTCAGTTCAGTGCTTAGAATAGAGAACAGGTAGAAAAAACAGGATTTATTCCATTGGGGAAAAAAAAAAAAAAAGGAAAAAAAAAGAAAAGGAAGCTATTCGTTAAATAGACACTGTAAGCAGAACTATTAAAGTAGAATTACAGCAAGATCTTAGTAAAATACATTGCACCCCTTCTTTGGAATAAACAAACTATCATTTACATTAAATCTCAGTTACAGACCCTGTTTTTCATACTATAAGTAATCTGAAATTCTAAATAAATCTCCATCTGAAAAGCCGCAAGAGGCAGAGAAAATACTCGAATAAGACTTTGGGTGCTTCAGAGGAGACTAACTAGAGAAGCAAGGTGAAAGTGGCCAGGCTCAAAGGAAATTAAATTAAGGACAGGTTCATATCTGGACTAAATAACACCCACTTTCTCCCTTTCAAAACAGTTTGTTGTTGGGTGGTTGGGTTTTTTGGGGAGGGGTTTTGGTTGGTTGGTTGGGGTTTTGTTTGTTTGTTTGCTCTTTATTTTGCATATTATAACTTTAAAGTTTCAAAACTCAGACAAAACAGTTTGTTTTGTTGAAATAAAATATTTTGATAGATCCCAACTATTTCCCTTTTCATGTGTGAAGATCTACCAGCATCTGTTAAAAACAGAAACAAAGACAAATGTTGAGAATCTTCCCTGGTGGGAAATGAGGGTTTTCTGCAGAGCTCTAGGCAGCAGCATTTGTTTTCTGCACTCAGCAGGGTTTTACCAGGTCTGACGTTTGCACCAGCAGAGAGCAGTAGTACCCCCATGATTAAGGGCTAGACCCTGCAACACCTAAATGGTTTTTGTTTGGTTTAGGTACGCGGTGGGGCATGTGAGCACTAACTTACAGGTGAGATCCAGAAATCTTTCTGAAAATCAGGTCTGTTTGCTATGCCTCAAGTCGTCCCAGCTCAGGGTCTGCACAGGTGACAGTGCACAGTATTTTGATGTTCTCATTTATGTTTTTCTTTAGATTGATACGAACAGTGAGGAATTCTGCCTACAATATTTGCTTAAACTTACCATCTCTGAGCTCACAAGTATGAAGGCGCTGCTTCCCCTTTCAGTCTTTAATATGGAATTGCTTTTATTTTCTTTTTACTGTATTTAGGTTTATTAAATTTTATTCCATTGAATAATGTTTATATACGTATACCTTGGTGTTTATGTTATAACAAGATTTTTCAAAAGACTGCTCATGGAAGCAGGAACTGTCTGGTTCCATTCGGCCCAAGTAAATGCCTGTTTACATTATCTCTGTGATCTGTAGCAACTGAGCACTCAACTGAGCCCCTGCAGATTTACAAGTGCAATGAATCTTCGAGGTTAAGATATCAAACATCCACTTGCTAATTGTGACATTAATCTCACACTGTCTGCTGCTGAGATGTTAATGCTGTACTACTGCTACCTTGCCATTTAAAGTCATTTCATCCTGTAGTGCAAGTCATGTGGTTTTGCCTGATGGTACAGATCCAACAGATGGATTGTGAAGGAGTAGGAGGCAGAAAGCAAAATGCAAACAGACTCACTGGTTTGAAAGTACAGAGTATTCAAAGATTGCCTTTGCTTTTAGATTTTTCACTTCCTAAGCTCGTAATACAGTTTAGTGGCTCTCCTCATAGCATACTTAGATATCTCAGACAAGGAATCATAGAATCATAGAATGGTTTGAGTTGGTTAAAGATCATCTAGTTCCAACCCCTCTGCATAGGCAGGGACACCTCCCACTAAACCAGGTTGCTCAGAGCCTCATCCAACTTGCCCTTCAACACTTCCAGAGATGGGACATCCACAACTTCCCTGGGCAACTTGTTCCAGAGCCTCACCACCCTCACACTGAAGAATTTCTTCCTAATGTCTTACCTAAATGTCCCCTCTTCCAGTTTTAATCCATTACCTGTTGTCCTCTCACTACAAGCCCTTATACAAAGCCCCTCCCCAGCTTTCCTGTAGCCCCTTCAGATACTGGAAGGCTTCTATGAGGTCTCCCCATAGCCTTCTTTTCTCCAGGCTGAACATCCAGAGCTGGGTGCTGCAAAATGCTTCTGGCCTGCAGTTTACATGGCAAAGAGATTTAGACACAGACAAGCAGCTCTTGAAGTAAAATTCTCTCCCTTGAGTATGGCAGTTCTCTACAAAGTTCAGCAAACCAGAGTGAGGTAGAAAGGACCAGCAGGCTGCAGAAAGAGCTCAGGGTGGTCAATAGGAGATGCCACAGAGGTTTTGCTGCAGAGAGGTTGACATTTCTACCCAGGTACCTTTTTGAAGGAGAATCTAGTGCCTGAAAGGACCTTGCTACTTAGATCCCTATGAAGATAGACTTAAACACTTTGCTAGACTTACTTAGCATTAGATAGAATTGGGCCTTGAAATGTTACTTGCTTCATAAATGAGTTCTGAAATAAGAAGAGCATATAGGATTTATGAAAATCAGTGGAAGTGCCAGAAGTCTGAGTGTGCCTCAGTGTTTCTATTTTCTTAATGTTAATTAATGCTAACATCAAATAACATGCACCTCATGTCAGAGAATAGCAATATATCATGAAATTTACATATATGATCACAATAAGTAAAAAATCTGCACATTGAGTAGTTATAAAGAGACTATTGCAGAGAACCCATTTCCGAGGCAATGGAACATGTGGTAGCTTTAAAGATACTTTCAAAACCAAAATCAAAGAGGCTTCCATATGCTTTTTAGTGAAAGTTTGTATATCAAATTCTGACATGAGGCCAAGAAAGGGAAATCAGGAAAGCTGCAACCCAATTCTAGGGAAGCAGCTGTTTTCACCTGGAATTGACTGAAGGCTGTCATGACTGAAAAAATGTTAGCCAAGAAAATACTCGCATCTTATCAAAGATACTTCTTGTAAAAGGTTCAGCCTTTTCTCTCTCTCTTTGCCCCTCTGAATAGTTTATTAGGAAGTGTACCTTTCCTGCCCAGGCTTAGCCACAGGTGAAGTAATAGATTCATCTTGTAAGCCTCACTGTTTAGCTTCTATGACTTCTAGGTTTCAGTTTTACATAGTATTGTACAATATAAAAGAATAATGTTAATGTAATCACTGCTGTGAAATGAGATTAATAATGACTGTTCAGCCCAGCTGGCTGAAACAGTGTTCCTCGTGAATAAGAGAGATTCTCTATTGCTAACACTGAGTTTTCCTTTTCCAGGTTCATTAGTTTTGCTTTCTTCCTTTGAGGAAAGTGATTTGCAGTAAAACATTCTATACTTTGGCAGGTTTTTTGATGAAAGGAAAAACATGCAATGTGACAAGGGCAGTTCTTGCTTTCTGTTTCTCCCAGAGAAGC
>NW_009953947.1:933525-976537 GCF_000747805.2 Chaetura pelagica
AACATTTACCAGGTAACCTTTTGTGTTACCTGAGGAGAGGTCCAGGCCAGCAACATCACCTGACCACCACCAAAATGAAGCTCCAGCAGAGCATTAAGATAGTGTTTCCCCCCACACCTTGTGACAAGCAATCCAAAGGCTTTCAAACCTTCTGGAAAGGTTTTCTTTTTGTCGTTGCCATTTTCCAAGCTTCCTAGGGGCAAGATGACCTGGATAATTTTTGCTGAAGGCACTATACCTTGGTGCTAATTATACAGAGAGTGTTTGGAAAGTATGATTCTGGCTTTGACCTGTCAGCAGGCTGGCTGAATAGAAGTGAGGTGAAGCTGTTAGACCAGCTCTGCCTGGAAAAGAAATGGCCAAAGGAAACTTGGCCTACAAGATGTACTGTCATTGGACTTAAGTCAGAATAAAGTGGTGTGCCAAAATGTGCATGTGTGCATACATGCAAGCATCATTTAATGAGAATATGAAAAGTTTATGGGTTGCTTTTGATATATACCATTTCACAGATCCCTCCTGGGGGTTAAAAATGCCAACATCTCCATCTGTATTCAATAGATATTTTCTCCCAATCAGTTCTGAACTGCAACATGCCATCTTCTGCAGCTTTAAAAATGACAGCACAGTTAGGAAGCTGCTAACCCAGCAGCATGACCAACATAAACTTTTAAACTCTTAATGATGAAGGCTTTTCTTAGCTGTAGCAAAGTGTTTCTTGTGTTTCTAGTAACCTATAATAAAGAGCCAAACTTGATCCTCCAAAATTGTGGGGCAGGCCTTTAAAGAGACAAAGCTGTCATTTGCTGAAACTTTCTATTTCAGGCTCTGCTCTTCAGCATTTGCAAAGAATGAAACAGATTTACATTTATCCTGCAGCTCCCTGAAGTCTTGGTTTTCATGTGAGCTCGGGCTGTTATGAGAGGTATTGTTTATAAGTTTGTCTAGCTGCTCTTATGAACACAGGCCTGCCTTTGTGTGCACCAGATCTTTAGGTAAAGACTGTGAAGAATGTGGGGTTCTCCTTCATAGCACAGTACAGCCCAGGAGTTTGTGAGAAATGGGTCTGGAGAGGTGGGACCTGATGTCTGGGAGTGTGCAGAAGGGTTAAGGGCAATCTTTATTCCTGGAAACCGATAGCCTTTCCAGACATCTTGATGACATAGTTCTCCCTCCTTCCTCCCATCCAGGCTCTTCAGAGGCTCCCTGTCATTACATTGGCTGCCCACAGAAACCTTCACCATGATACAGTCTTAGTGGCTGAACAGACATCGTGGTAATTTCAGCTTCTTTTCGGCTACAGAGAAACAGCTGATGGCATAGGAGTATGGGGGTATTGTAAAGGTGGTGACCAAAGGAGTAGCTCTATGCAAAAGACTGGATAAAAAGATAGGAAAGATATTTCTCCTTCCTCCCCAATTCTCCTGAGTGCACACTAGTGCTGTGGGGGGCAGTGGGAGCAGCTCAATGCCTCAGAGCCAGTGTTACATACCATCTCTTTCCAATTCCATCAGAGAAGGAGTGGTGGGGCTGGAATTGAGCCCATGACAACCATCCGGGGGTGGCCAGTCTCAGGAACCTCTGGGTTACAAAGCAGTCCATTAGCTGCTCTTTGCAGGAGAAGGCTGGCCCATTGACTGGCTGCTCCAGCTCAGCCTCTGGTTGTTGATTTTACATTAGTGATTCAGTTACATTTATTCTGATCAGGTTTACATAAAACAACAGCAGCCAAATGTCTTCACCAGGGCTCCCATCAGGTCTAGGACTGGACTAAAATTAGCTGTGCTGGGAAATTCTTAGAAAAAATTCCTTGACATAGAGTAGATTGCTGATAAAAGATGGTAGAGAAGGCATCTCCTGCTCACTCTCCTTCCGTTTCAGTGAAGCACTGTTAACTTTTACCATTGCTGCTTTAAAGAACAGGGTTCTGTATGTTCACTGGGCTCTCTTTCCTGTAGTTATTGCTTTGGAGCCTGCAGTGCCTCTTACTGATGCAGAATTTTATTTTAGGCTTTAGGAACTACAGAAGTGTGGTATCTTGGGCAACTTCTGTGTAACCAGTTGGTGTGATCCCATATCACAGAACACTGGCCAGTGCCTGTCCTTGTGCTGCAATACCCAGCACTGCTGAATCTGATCATTTAAATTAACCAATAAGCCAGAATTAACAAGTGGTTTTCTAGGAAGTCCAGCACCTTTCATCTTTTGTAGCAGTTGCTTCCAAAAAGATTTGGTGTTCTGTACAGTCCATCAGTAGCACATTCCATAGCTCTGTGGAGCTGAGAGAAAAGTATTTTTATAGTAAAAAGACTGCTGTGTGTTTGCTTACGGGCAAGATGACAGAATTATGTGCTTTCACTGGAACCTGGGGCGTTTAGGATGCAGTGGAACAGGTTTTAAAAGTGGACACCTGTCTTGCCTGCTTGTGGAAGGATGATGATCAACAGCTCCTCCTGAAAAATATTTTCCCTGAACTTGCTTAGAATTCCCTTAACATCAGCCACTGATACAAAGAAGCAGTGAAAGTCCGTGTTCGTACACACTCTAGTAAGCAGAAATCCTGGTACAAATCCCAGCAGTCCTGGAGACACAACATATAACATAAAAGGTATGGAAGCTGACTCTAAATGAGAGAAATGGTCTGAGCTGGAAGTGCTTTTGACTGATACCAGTAATCAGTGCTATTCCTGTCCGTGATTATACCCAGTGCTGCCATTGCCAAAAGCAGCATATATCAAAAATGTTTTTTAATTCCTGATTTAGACTCCTGCAGCTGGAAACATTTTAAGCAACCAATGCATTTCCCTCTACAGATGAGCTGTAAGAATGGAAGTTGTGTTTCAAAAGAATTTCAGGATTTCAATGTTTGACTTGATTCTGATAGGAAACAGTGTTCCAGATTTTTCCTTGAAGATAAGTCTCAAAAGCACACAAACAGAAAAGCTGGAGGCATTCTTAATGTTTATTTTTTTGGCAAAACTGAAATATTTTCACGCTGACTTTTTAAGATACGATATTTGGGTAGTTAAAAAACATATAAAAGCCTTAGGAACTACACAGAAATCAAAATGTCTTGCTCTGAATCTGACCAAATAAAATGCCTAAGCATTACTGTAATCTTTTCTTTGGAGAAACTCTGGAGGTCAATTTGATTTTACAGTGTGTTTTAGATCCAGTTGAAGGCAAATTCAAATGCAAAACCGAAATTGCTCTCAGCAGTTCTACTTGGGATACAAAAGTTCATCTAATTGGCATCCACCAGGATGCTTATTTGCTCATTCAAGATGAGAGACCAATTTACAAAGCAAAATTGCATCCTCTGAGTAGAAAAGGAACCCTGACATGAGACTCAGCTTTTCAATAAGTATTTTCAATGCAAGCAAGGTTTCAAAGGACTGTTCTGAGAAAAAATTAAAATGACACACAAAGAAGTGAACAAGCTTCTTCCTGTCTCATTCTTGAAGCATGCTGCATGACAGCTTGAATTACTAATGTGAAGTATGAAAGTAAATGTTCTTAAAATTACAAGGACCTTTACACATTACCTCTCTGTCTCTCCCTCTATTCAGTGAAGATGCAAACAAAGCATTGGCAGTAAGTTCATTCATTTTGAAATGTGAAGGGTGGTGAGAGGACTTTACTCCTCTCACTTGCTCAGCAGCAGAACAAGGGCTGACCAAGTTGAAACTTTAATTAAAGCCCTGTCAAGGGAGCATAACTTACTGTGAGCATCTTTTTATGTGTTTTACATCATAGAAACCACAACAAAAGCACCTATTGCACAGTGACTTGTGATTACTTTGTGGCTTATGGTGGATGTCTGTCTTTCTACAGACTGTGAATGACAAAACTCTGTAGAAGAGAGACCCAGTACAGCAATTAGCATCTCCAAGTATCTTGCAATATAAAAAAAGCAGATGATACTCTTTGGAAGGAGTTACCCACTTTACCAAAAACACTTCTTGAGTTGCACTGCACTTAACATTGTCATACTTAAAAAACTATTCCTTATAGCCATCAGCTTGTTCTCATTGTCACTGAGAGACCCAACAGAATACAGAAACAGCACAGACAACAGACTGGACAGTGAAGTGTCTATGATAAATTTATCTATGATAAATCTCCATGCTGTCCTTCTTGGAACACTGACTTTTGAAGAAGACTCCATGCTAGCTGAGATAAAGTCCATAATTTGCTGATGGGAGAAAAAAAATATGTTGTTTGGTTGGGTGTTTTTTTTTTTTTTTGCTTGGAAGGCATTTAGACACTGTGCTGACAAATGTAATAAAAATGCCCACAAGAGAAAGACTGCAGAGACAGAGCTCTGCGGATAATCATAACATAATAGGAATATTAGATCACTGCAAATGTTTTTTTCTCTCTGTTACTGTCTGATGAGCTCTTTTTTAGGGCAGAAGTCTCTAGTATGTGATCCTATTTTTCCTGTCCTCAGTCACACAATGTAATCTGAGTCACTGGGAAGGTACTCTGGACAGATAGCTACCCATCCTTCCTTGGGAATCTAGTTTGTACCATGCAAACTTCACTGCCTTAGGGGTGCATTCTGGGCATGGTGACAAATATACAGCTTTGAAGTATCAACTAACTATTGATGTCATTTTACAGCCAGACTATAGAAAGAAGAATACAAAACCAACCTTGCATCAAAGTATTTCAAGTCTAGTCATGGTTATATTTTCATGTGATTTACCATGGGATTTTGCTGTTACAGGATTTTCCTTAACCTGAAGATACTGTGTGCCCAGTCTGCTGCCTTTTGTCCTCATGAGCAGCCCCTGGATTTGTGCTGGAGCCATAGATCGGCTCCCAGGGACTGCCCATGTTTGATCCTGTCTTTTCCCTGTGTTCTTTGTAGTGCTGTGCTGACAAATGTAATAAAAATGCCCACAAGAGAAAGACTGCAGAGACAGAGCTCTGCAGATAATCATAACATAATAGGAATATTAGATCACTGCAAATGTTTTTTTCTCTCTGTTACTGTCTGATGAGCTCTTTTTTAGGGCAGAAGTCTCTAGTATGTGATCCTATTTTTCCTGTCCTCAGTCACACAATGTAATCTGAGTCACTGGGAAGGTACTCTGGACAGATAGCTACCCATCCTTCCTTGGGAATCTAGTTTGTACCATGCAAACTTCACTGCCTTAGGGGTGCATTCTGGGCATGGTGACAAATATACAGCTTTGAAGTGTCAACTAACTATTTATGTCATTTTACAGCCAGACTATAGAAAGAAGAATACAAAACCAACCTTGCATCAAAGTATTTCAAGTCTAGTCATGGTTATATTTTCATGTGATTTACCATGGGATTTTGCTGTTACAGGATTTTCCTTAACCTGAAGATACTGTGTGCCCAGTCTGCTGCCTTTTGTCCTCATGAGCAGCCCCTGGATTTGTGCTGGAGCCATAGATCGGCTCCCAGGGACTGCCCATGTTTGATCCTGTCTTTTCCCTGTGTTCTTTGTAGTGCTGCATGTGGGCTCCTCTTGCATTGGTGAAGTGCTGCTTCACATTAAGTGAAGTAAGTGCCCTGTACATTCTGGTGTAAATCCGACATGAATCCAGTGGATTTAGGAGAATTATTTTGCATTTACACTGAATTTGCAGATAGCAGGGTACTCTTCTGAGCCTCTAGTATAAAAAAGCAAATAGATTTCTGAAGAAAGTCCAAACAGGTGACAAACTTTGCATATTTGGGAACTTTCCCATAGATTGTCATGGGATGACCAATGTGCACAAATATGGATGAACAGGGATTATCAGGCATAATCTCTGGTGTGTTAGTAACATGGTAGCATAGATGTTGACCTGTATGAATTTACATTTCCAAGGTAGAAAGAAGCTGATATTATCATTTCAAATCAATAAAATCAAGCCATAGAATAAAAATAAATTTGTAAATTAAGAAAACATGTTATATTAAACCATTTCAAGTTTTTTTCAAAATATTTTTAATAAAATAATTTTTAAAATATATTTCTTCCTAGGAATCAAATTCTTTCCAAGTTTCAGCAGATCTCAAGGTCTGACCTCCAATGTCTTTCCATGTCCGTTGTCAGAATATCAGTCATCTAAAATCCCAAATGCCTCTGTTTTTATAGGCATCAAGGGCTTTCTACAAATTATTTCCTGTTTTCCTCAAGAACTTTGAAAGTTTTCATGTCTGTGAAGGAATTTTTTGTGCGTTTGTCTGTTTGTTTAAATATGTTTGAAACTTGACAAAATAACAATGAAAACAGAAGAAGTCATCCAGCCTAACTTTAGTTCAGTGCACTTAAAAACATAAATCCTCTGTGAAGTGACTGATGTTATCCTTAACACATACAAGTGTCAAAAATTCTGTGTCAGAATTCTGGGAACATATTCTTTCCAAAATAACTTGTTTATAAAGAGTGGGATAATGGCTCCTGAAGGAAGGCAATGAATAAGAGAAAGTACATAATAGAATTTTTTTACATCTGTGTTTTCCACGACCTCCAAACTGCACACACAGACAGCTAAATAAGAAATTTCTGCCCTGCCTGTTTTATATGAGGGGAAAACAATCAGTCCTCAGAAGCACCCCCAAAGCCAGCGAGACGTTAATTGAAAATAAATGGCAGAACATTAAAATGATATAAGTTAAGACATACAGGGTGTTTCAGATACAAAGTCACATAACAGACATCCCTGTGGTTGGGTAGGGACAGGTGCAAGGGAGAAGTGGGTCATCTGTATTCTGTGCTGTCATAATAAACACCATTCCTGAGCTAATAAAATTCCCCTTAAGCATGGCTAATTAGGTCACACTTGTCAGCAAATTAACTGTATTCACATAGGTTCCAGATCTCAAATTGACTTCTGCTTGTTGCATGGATGTAGGATTTTAAAAAACAGTCCAAAACAATGCAAGTCTGAGAGGATACAATCTGTTAGGTGATCTGTTTCCTTAGGGGAGCACTCCACCTCCAAGTATGAAAGATGGGAAGAAAGCATGCTGTAGACTATGTTAATCCTGCTGTTATCCTCTGTAGCTCTTTGAGCTTATTTCAAGGTTAAAATCACAGTACTGGAGACAAGCTTCTAGTTGAGATACAGGCTGAGCTGACTCAGAATAGCCATTCTGCTTCCGAGTGTCTGGTACAGTCAATGAAAGCAACCTTGCTAAATTCAGCCCTTCTCAGAGCAAATACACCTCAGGAATTAGAGGCTCTGCTGTCCTTTCCATCAGCCAAAAAATCAATGACTAAAACTTGGGCTGCTAATTTCAGGGTCTAAAAAATTCCATGCCCAAGGCTTTTCTGCTGTGCTGGTGAAGCCTCTGCTGCTTGATGTTGTTGCTGTTCCAATCACGCTATTCCCTTGCTTACCAGTGTGAGACATGATGTTTCTGGACAAGAAATTGATCTAATGGCAAGTGAAAAAGCTTTAGGAGCAAAGTCTAATGCAAAGTGATACCTGACGTATTTGTCCAGTTGGCTATAACTATCATGTTTTTCATTAACTTTTGTGCATATCTACATATACACATTAAATTTTCATATGTATATGTGCACTTTAAACACTAAATACTTTATGTAAGATGGTAGAAAATATATTTTCATATGCAGGTATCTGCTTGTTTCATAGTTTTATAAGACAAGCAACAGCCTCATGGAGTTTGTTTTCTGTTGTGGCCAGAATCCAGTGCTCTTTTTTGACTCAATTGTAGAGTATATTGTAGTGGATTTTTTTTTATATAATATTTTCCATGACTTCCAAACTACCAAAAAAAAAAAATTAATTAAAACCTAAGAAGGGCTAGTGTGAATATTCAACTATATACTAAAATGTGTCCACTGGTTAAAAAAAAAAAAAAAAAAAGCAGAAAAGCTTGCTTTCTGTTACAGCCAGTTTAATTTCAAAAGTCTGTTGTAAATGTTCACAGAGTGATTAGTAGACTCCAACTGAAAACAATGCTACTATTGTATATTAAAATGATAACACATGACCTCAATTTAAATTGGATTTCCAAAGTTGAATTCACTTTGCAGTCTGATACATTTGGATTTCAGAGTACCAGGGCTTGCACACTTTATGTCTCATTGACAGAACTGAGTTTTTTAGTTAGTGCCTTTTTTCCCTTTGTAGATGAATAAAAGGACAAATGAAGCAAAGCACACACTACACTTGAATATCTACAATGACATGAATGATGCCACAGGAGACAGAGATCATAGCTTTAGTGACATTTCACTTAGGTTCTACTTCTGTGTCATATTCTTTTATATAAAAAAGGCTTTCATGAGTGTCACTTATTGATGTCTACCTGAGAGATGCGTTTTTACCCAGTGCATTTAAAATTTTCTCCTAATCATTGAAAAGCTAATGCTGTGAAACAGTTACTGGTATGCTGTTTTGGCTCTTTGATATATCAATATCAGGACCTGTGTGGGAATTTTTGTTAAAGGCTCATTAGTATGTAGTTTTCATTCTTTTATGGAATTTCAAGCTGCCATATATTCACTATTAGGGGCAAGATTTACCAAAACAGTAAGTATAAGGCCATCTGAAGAGCTAAATTCCTCTTTCAGGGCAGGAGTACGGCTGCTTTATAATTCTTTATCTGTTTCATCCAAAGTATAAGATGACATATGTTGCTGATTGTTCATTTTGCTCTATTCCACATGCAAAGTGGCCCACTGCAGATAAGGAGAATACGAATCTCACTCTCTTTCTATTGGCAAGAGCAGAGTTTAAACTGTTTCTTACTTCCCATCTGTCTACGAAGGTACCTTTTATTCTTATCAGAAGACTAAAATAAACCCACAAACAGCTACTAGAGAGGGGAAAGGTCACAGCCTAAATGTTTTCATCACCTAAGCAAAACCATCTGGAGCAAAGCAAGATGAAATCAGCAAATATCCTGTAACATTTCCTGCGTTCGAAAGATAAACCATTTCAGCATAATTCCTCATTGGAAAAGGCAAAACTTTTCAGACACATTAGGGTTTTTCACTCTGGCAGGAGGTATCAGTGTAGCCACAGTTGCAAGGCAGCCGTCCTGGAGATCCCTAAGAAAAATAAATGAGGTTTGAAGGTGGCAGTGTAATATGCATCAGAGACATTTAATTTTTTTTACTGAACAGAAACATCCAACTTTAACCAGGTTAGTTAGTCAAATGCTCCCGAAGCTGTTGAAGGAATCTTGTCCACCTACCTTCCCTGAAATCTTTTTATTTTGAATTGGGAAGGATTGGGTCAAAGCATATGGTTTATTCATACACATTCTAGTTGTGCCTGAAAGGGAAGAAACAGCAGTTAGTGATACTGCATGCAAGGTGCAGACAAGGAAACAGTTAGGAAGATGTGACTGGGAAAACAAGGAAGCTGAGCCTGATGAGGAGATGAATTACTGCATGCAGAGAAAGTGAACACTGAGTAGCTCATCCCTTGGAGCAGTGGATTGAAGTGAAGTTATATTGCTTTTATTACATGTGTTATCAAACCAATGTATCTTGAAAGCTGTACAGAAACAGATGAAACACTGATTCTGGAAATTTTTTTTAATATCCTCTGATTTTCACTCCATTCCTTTTATTTCTTTATGAGACCTTAACAATAGCACAGAAGCAAAATAGACCTTTAGAACCTTTGTTTATAGGCCTACTAAACAGCATGACCCACACACAAATCCATTACTCCAGCTAATCTTACTCCTTGATGTTTAGCATGCTTACATTTCAGACCACCATCTCATTTCAGAGGGGAGGGGTGGTGCTTCATTACGTTTCCTGACAATGTTAATAATAAGCATTTCTCCTCAATCTCCTCTAGGGTTGCTCTTGGTTGCTGCTAGGGCTTCTGCTTCACATTCAAGGATATATGTTCATACCTATAGTTTAACACAGAGTTGTAGGTTTTTGATTTATCAGGGACAGGAGGGTTTACTTTACAGCTTTCCCATCCTCACCTCTCTTTCCTGTTTAGCCAATCACTTGTTTGCAATTATTTCTGTGGCACACTATATATAATTATGTATCTACAGGCAGATCTACCACAGAACTTAAGACATTTAAAGAGGAATGTAAGGTTCAGTCCTACTGAGTAGAAAGTGTCCATTGAATTCCAATTTCTGTCAAGACAGTATGTATGCTCCAAATAAAGCTCTTTCTTCTTTTACCCTTTTTATTCAATATAGCCAATATTGTTTAAGTTTTCAGAAACGTAAGACCATGGCATGAAAGCACCTCTTTACAAGGCCACTTACAGTAAGTAAATTGTTGACAAAAGCATAGGGATTGATATGATGTTGAGCAGAGCACATGCTCACAGAAGATTCTCATCTTTTCAAAGCTCAGAGCTGAAGAATTGTCTGTTTTGACAGCAGGTTTAGAAGTAGGTGACAATGCTAGCCTTCACTTAGGTACATTTCAGACTTCCAAAATTAAGGAGCTAAACCTGAATGCTCTAGTTCACTGGTTGCTGGTATTGAACAGTCTGGTTGGTACCTACTTTACAATACAGGGAAGGCACATAAGGCATTCTCTCCCTGTTACCCCCAAAATCAGACTTCTAGTTATTTATATTACAAAATCATTGATGTAGCTGAATCAATAAAATACACTGTAAAAAAAGACTTAGAGTCTCTTACTCTAAAGAGCTTACAAGTAAGCCAATAATATACAGTTTCCCTTATGCATATAAAAGGTAAAATTAATTCTTACCCTTCCTTCCTATGTCCTCTAATGGCAGTATCTCTCTGCCTCTGAGGCAGAAGAAGGGGCAGAGAGGAAATGTGGTTAGAAAACTGCACACTTAGTGAACCCACAGGTCTAAATTCTCCACTGGGGACTCTGGCCAGCAGATGCACTGAGGAGCAGTGCCTGGAGTGTCCTAACCAGCTCACAAGCCAACGCTGGGCAAAGAACCAGGAAGCCATAACTTGCTGCTTACAGTTCCTGCCCATGAAGTAGAAATTTGACTTGTATTAGTAGATGAACACTGTATATTTTTGGTATCATTATTGGTTGGAGAAGTCACTGATGAAGTATGTTTAATTCAATTAAGGATGTCTCAATTAGCCCCCTCCATTTTGTTTATCTGTGCTGTTTTCCTGTTTTGTTTTCTATGAAATAGTCTCTTGATTACTAATAGTTTTTTTCCTGTAACATGTTCATGTGTTTATCCAAGGCACATGTCCTAATTCAGTTAGACAAGAGAAAAACATGATGAGGTTGATTACAGACTTTACAGTGCACCCTAATGTTTGCACACCCATAGGTGCTATATTGAGTACTTAATTTCCACACTCTGTACTTTCCCACATACATAGAGATGACAGCAAATGGTGCTTTAGTGAAATCTCTTTTTTCATATTGCTCTCCTAAGCTGGAGCTTTCAGCTGGGTTAAATGGCATTTTGGGTTCTGTTTGCACTTTGGGCAGACAAAGTGTGCCATGACCTGGTCCTTAAATTAGAGGCAGCTGTTACACAGCTAGCAGCAATGATGTAGTGACCTTAGTTTTACAAAATGGCATTCTAAATATAGCTCTCAAGGTCTTGGACTGTGCAGAATCACTCCATTAGCATGCAGAATACATCTTCATACTGTTTTGAAAGCTTTTTCATTGTGACAGTGGCATCTCTAGAGGCTATTTTGGGCTTGCTGGAGATGCTAATGGTGGTGTTTGTTTTAGATATCTGGCTTTCTTCCAATTAATTATGGCTCTTTATGATTCATTTTGCCTGGAAAATCTGATAGAGATTATATGAATTTGACAGAAGATCTTCAGTCTGGACATGGTAATTATAAATTGCCAAACCTTATTAAAATGAATTGTCAGCACCTCAGCAAGACAACAGTCTAGTAATAGCCCACCTAATGTGATCTTAACCTTAGTAAGAAAGAATGAGGATTTACAATTAGTGTAATAGAAAATGCTGTAATTTTTACTAGTATCTAATGCAGGCATCACTGAAAAGATTGTTTATTACACATTATTTCCACAGGTAAACTGCAGTTGCTGTAGGAACTGTTTATTTGGATTTTGATACTGTATTATAGTCTGAAGCATTTTCAAATCTTCATGTAGTTTTGGGAATCAGTTCAAATCCCTTGAGTAGCATATTTGATATTAATGGATATTTGAACAAGAATAATGGAGGTTACTTGATCACAGCTTGAATGTTACTGCTAGGTAAAAACAGAGAGGAAAATAATAGGTCCTTCATATCAGAAGTCTGGTGTTCATGAACTGCAAAGTAATACAAGTTGTGATAAATCTCAACTGCATTTCGTGTTACAATATTTTTGTGTTTATCTTGTACATCACTTTGTATAGTTCAGCAATATCTACTTTCCTATCCATTTTGAAATTCATGGTCCAAACATACCAGAATCTCATAAAGAATTATCATTACCATCACTAAATTGACTTATTTTGGTGAGAAAATATAGACAAAATATATAGGACAGTTCATGAAAAAAACTTTAAGCAAGGCTTGTTGGATATGTTATAAAGGGGATATGGGAAAGAAGATTGACAAAATAGCTGAGTATATAAACTAAGCTTATTAGATGCTCACCTGCTTATCCTAAATGTGCTGGAATTGGTGCTTGAGAGGTATCTGCTACCTAGAAAACACTATTGTGATTCCAAGCTGAGTACACAGAAGTTGGATACACAATAGCTACCTAACCTGCACTTGCATTTCCCTTCAGTTTAGTAATTATTGTTTTGACCACTGTTAATTCCTAGGGATGGCTGTGAATAGTTTTTGTGCATCATCAGGGCTCTGTTCTAGAAGGTGGCAAGGGAAGGTCCAAACTCCCTTAAATACCCATGTCTCCCAGGCAGCTGCTCAAAGAACAGCAGGCTACAGACACAATTTTTTTTAAGCCAGCTCTCCCTATTATACACATGCTCCCAGAAATGTGCTGACTGGGTATCACATGTAATGTTTCACATTGGTTCACTACACCCTCTGTGAAATGGGTGTGTAACTTAGGTGAATCACATCTCCCCTTGGACATCTGCTGAAGAACTTCCTGTGAGAGCATGTGAAAATTAAATGCTTATACCAGGACTAAAGTCACTGCTGCCCTCCCTCTGCTGCACCATAGCTGTGAGGAGGCAAATTTAGGACATAATGCTTAAATTTGGTTCCTGTGTTAGGAACAACAACTCTCTGCTTTCCAGGCTGCCAAGTGGAAAAGCTTCCATGTATTAAATGGACATTGAAAAATACAGCCAGTGGACTCACTTCTGACAGTGAGGGCTTGCCCAGAGGGTGCTGACTAGCTTGGGATCCCTTCTGATAAAGATTTCCATCTCTGTTCTTCTCCACAGGTTATGCTGAGACTTAAGAACAATACAAGTGGGGATTTACCTGAATTGTGACATCCTTTTTAAACTTACAACTGTGAAAATAATCTCTAAAGATCATTTAATCCTGTGTTTTAAGCCCCATATTAGTCACTTGAAATCCCTGAACTAAGCACTAGGATTAGCACTCCTGTGTCCTAAGACACAACACAGACAGCAACTCTCTTCCACTAAAAGCCTAATCCAGATACCACAGCAGTAGATCAAACAACCATTAACAACCATTTTAGGGGCTTTATTTTCAGCTACCAGTGTCCTATCAAGTCCCACATCATATCATTTTCCTCTTCTGGTTTTTGCCAGTTCCTTGAGGACTGCACAGACTTCAGCTGGATGTGGCAAAGTTTTATTCCTCTCCAGTGCATCAGAGAAGCTGAAGGACCAGAGCCAGACAAGTTCTCTGTGTGGAGGACTACCCCTGAGATTCAGAGATTCCAGCTGTTTTGTCATGACTGTCTACTTATGGCTACACATGGAATAACTTGAATATAACTATCATGCTCCATTTTGTGTTTTCCTGATCAAGAGAAGTAGACACTGTTGCAATTATATTTCACTTTTAGTGGTTTAGTTCATCTGATCTGAGAAACTTTTTTATTCAGTTAGCTCATCCTGCCTGTCTCCACCACTGAGCACATCTTGGATTTGAGTGCTCTTGCCTGCATCTGTTAGCCACCTCAGCCCAGGGTGAGAGGGGCCATCAGAGCACAACTCAGCATCTCTAAGACAGAGCTGGAAGATTCTTTTTGGCATTTCAATGTTGAGTTAATCAGCAATAACAAAATACAACTGCTTCCTTTTTCAGCTGTTTCCCCCAAAATACTTATTCTTCCTTCATTAGCAGGCCAAGAATTCCTGCCTGTGAAACAGAACAATAACCCTGCTGTCATTAATTTGCTGTCCCAACTCGTACTGAATCAAGTTCTGTGCTTCTAGTCTTGACTCTTGGGTGTTCAATCCACAGCCTGAGTTTTCCATGCTATCTGCTCTCTATAAGCCCTGTTTTCTGCATTAAAATGATGCACTGCAACGATTTTCACATACAGCATCCAATTTACTGTCTGTCGGCAATTACAGCAAGTACAAGACAGAGGACAAATTAAAATGAGATCATTTTAATGTGACTAACATTTGAAGATTCCTCCATCCAATTTGCCTCCTGGGAAATTCCACAATGTTTAAGAATTCCCTGAAGAATCTCTCTGGATGAATTAACTTAGGGAAAAAGCTATCTTCAGACTATTGATCAGCCAGTCATGTATCTCTCCAGCAAGTTAGATTTTGGCTGCAGTTTTCAGGACACTAAAGGGGAAAGGTCAATGCAAAACATCATATTTTTCAAGCTGCTATTTCACCTTGTTATTTTTTAATCTCTCATTTGAAACCCAAGAGGTATTCTCCACTGAATGAAAAATACACTTGAGCCACAATGGCCCATTAATGAAACCAGAATGTGAAGCTGGTCAAAAAAAAATGGAAAAATTGGAATTTAATTTAATCATACTGGGTCAGAGCCTGCTGGGATCAAGAGCACTAGCTTTAGGGGCTGGTCCCTGGAAGCTGACTGTGGGAGTGATTCTCTCCTAACCTTTCATGAGAAATACTCCACTTAATTATTAAATATTGAGTAATGGAGAAGTACTGTGCAGCATATAGGGCACTTTTTACACTGGAGAAAACAAAACCTAGAAGCACTTTCAGCAGGTCACCGAAACCCCAGGAAAATCCCTGCCTACAAGGAGGTGACAGGATCTTACAAAGCCTCCCACAAAAAGCCATGGATGGGTTGTGTCCAGCTGGGAGGTAATGATTCACATGCAGCTGGAACAGAGCTCGTGAGCTGCATAACAAAAACTTAAGGAAAAGGTGTTTTTTTCCTGTGTGTCAGAGGCTGGATTTTATTGATCAGCAACTAGCAAATATGAGAGAAAACCTAGTGGGAGTCAGTGTACTTTGGTCCTTCAGAGAACAGCATCAGCTGTAGATAAGAATATGTAATAACTGGTATCTTACACTGGAAACAATGTTTCTGACAAATTCTCATTACTGTTTAGTTTATTTTCATGCAGTGTTTAAAATTTTCAATGCTTTTTTTCTTCTCTGCACGTGTGGTTTGCTGGTGAACATAGGAGAAAGTGAGGGATGTCAGACTGATGCTGATAGGGATGCAAATCCTTTGTTTATCCATAACTGGCTGACTTTCTCTTCTCCCTGCCCATTCTTACTCAGATAAAAATCCCGCTGCCATTTTCCAAGTCAGGCCTGCATTTTTGGGCCAGAAATAGAATCAGGAGTGATCACTTCCCTCCACTGCCACCTCACGATGCTTCACGGCAGTGTGGGTGACAAAGAGGTACTGGTGTCTCTGCTCCATCAGGAAGCTCTTCATTACTTGTCAGAAAAAAATGTCAGAAGTAGTGGAATTCATCTCATTAAATGCAAGCATCCCCAGTGCAGTGCCAGTCATGTAAGCTGTTTAACTCATAGAGAGAAAGAGGCTCTTTTGGAGCAGTTTGATAGAGATAAAATAACCCAGTTGAGTTGCTTTAAAAGTATCTGTTTTTCTCCTTTGGTTTTAACAGGTGGTCCAAGAATGAGTAGCTCTGGTGGAAGCTGCTGTGCTGAAGACAACTGGAGTTACGAGGATTCTAATCACATTTCTCTTCATAATAATTTGAGATGAGATGACTCACTGTTTTCTCCTCTCCCATCAAATGCCCCTGATTACCTGAGCTCAGTTTGGACAGTGGCTGAGGAATGGATCATTCAAACATAAGACACCTTTGTTGTGGGAACATTTTGAGGAAAGGCTGTGGAAAAAAAATGTGTAAGCCCTCACCTCTGTTCATCCCTCTTTCATCCCTTTGTACTGAGTACTTTATTTCTCAAATAGGGGAGGAAGAGCCACTGTGGGCCGCCACTGGAGTAGCAGCAGTTATCAACAGAGCTGCACTGGGGTGCCAAGTCAGGCAGTTCCCTAGAAAGTAAGTACCTGTCAGGACCGCATATGGCTCAGCTATGTCTGACTTCTGGTACATGTACCTTTGCAGAGCTCTAACAATGGCTGAAGTAGGACAGCAGGAGGTCTGGCTGGACTTCCATGATATGAGCAAATTAGAACTCTGGTTTTGATGCTCTGAAGCTGCTGCTTCTGTTCTGTCACACAGTAGTAGCACTTCAGAGAGAAGCTGAGATTTGAAAACTGATTCTTAACTCATCACAGTGTATTAGAAATCTGTATCAGACCAAACAAAATTTTATAAAAGGAAATTTTATAAAACAGAGACAATCATGAAAGATTTGGGCAGATCTTTATATAGGTGGCAATCTGCAGTCCACATTGTCTTTCAGGAGCAATAAGTTTCAAGACATAAATTTGGATTTGAAACCATGGTTCATCACATTACTAAGCAGATTTTGTCTCTTCTGACAGTTAATCTTATTTATGTGAGAAGGCTTGGAAGTTTGTTTTTAATTCCATTTTGTGAATAGAATCTGATGCTCATCTGCTGCCATAGTCTAGCTGTTTACATCCAAGATATTTTTCCAGTCCTGTATCAAAGCATGCCCATTAATTTCAGTTTTATCTTTAAATATGATTTCATAATCAAAATAAGAATGTGTAGCACTGCCAATGGCTTGAAGACTGAAAGCAACATTTCCATAGCAAAAGCCCCCAGTTGCCCCAGTAACAAAAGCATGAAGTGCAAACAGTAACAACTGAATTTTGGCTTTCTCAGCCACTGTGCAATAGGACACAATTTGCAAGCGAGACTGAAAAGACACATGAAGAATCCAATATTTTGGGTGTACAACCATCCTTATTTGTACAGGTACATTGCAGCAGGCTCAGCATCACTCACAGGCAGTAGAAAATGAAAGCCTGAATCCCAAGGAAGCTGCAAGAGTCTGCTGTTGATGTGAGTACAAAGATTTCACCCTTCACTAATGCATAACTGGAGGCTTCAATGCAGACACATGTAACACATCTGTTTTTATATTGCAAGTGAGCTTGTAAAGTGGCTTTTTCTGAAAGCAGCCAAGTATGTGTGTGAAGTATGTGTTATCCTTCATTTTCTACAAATCAGAATAAGACAATCTTTAAACTGTAGTCTGTAAAACACTGGGAATACCTGAATCTTTAAGAATCTAGACTAATTAAACTTGAAAATGGCAATAGGTGCCTTTGAAATACTGAGATTCTGTAAGTCTTAATTAACTTGGTTCCTTGGATCATATCTTGAGAGCCACTGACTCCCTTTGCACCCACAAAGACTGACCCAGTACCCACAGTAGTACTTCCCCCCCAAAAAGGGAGTATTTCCACTGAATTTGTCAAGGATTTAAAGAGCCATAATAATTGTAATAGTTACTGTTATAGGCCTGTGAGTATAATAATCCTCTCCTCTATCTTTTTCTTCCCAGCCCTGCCCTCATTTCACCTGGTGCAGGCCAAAGCAACCAGTTTAGGATAATACTGGGGACAGAACTGATCCCTGTGTTGTGGCTGCCTTCATACAATGCTGTGAGAGAAATAATGTTTCCTTGAGTCGTGATATGGCAGTTTTCATCTTGTGCTATACAGAAGAGGTCAAAGTAATTGTAGTAACCTACTCCACAAGTGAAGATCTTCTGCCATCGTGAGAGTTTTTTCATCATCTTCCCTGTTGTACTGCTGCTGTATTATCTCAGTACTGAATTGGTCACTAACTGCCATTTACTTAGAAAAACTAACAAAATCAAAGCTGTAAGATCTTGCTTTTATGTTTGCGTGTTTTGGAAGTGTCTTTCTGTAAAAGGCAGGAGCCTACTCTCACTCTGACTCATGCCCACCTTCACATTTGTGTTTACCTTCTCGATGCAATCATCAGAAAACATGCTGGAAAATGGATGCTGTGGAAAAGGACAAAGTTGTCTGTGAAAAATTATCTGGGTTAAAATTATCTGTCTCAAAACTTCTTGTTTAATTTCTAACCTCGAGTGCCAGCTCACAGCCTGCAGACATAAATATTTTATACTTTTAATTGAATCACTTCCCATGCACTGCATTGACATACTGTTCCATCTCTTTGTATGCACAGTATTAGCAACAGTAACAGAATCATTAATTAATACTTTCAAATAAGATTTAATTTATACTTTTGCACCTTTAGAATTAATAAAGAATAGCTTTTCATTATCATTATCTTACTACCATTAATCTTGTCTCTTAATATAATTTGCTACATAATAACAAGCTCATGTCTTCTTAAAGGCACTCATCTGTTAAAATAATCATCTTTGGGTCAAAAATCTGAAAAAAAATGGGAAAGAACATAAAACATATAAGAAGCAAGAAGCTTTACAGCTTCTGGAAACCCTCCTGAAGTGCAATCAATGAATTTTATCACTAAAATTTCACAATTGGTGATCCCTGAAAGTGGACATTTTGAGAACTATCAAACCTACATAATGAAATTATTATGATATACTGTACAAATAAGAAATATTCTGGTTCTCCTTCTGGTTATTGTTTAATCTCGAAGCGATAATGAGATCCCCAGAGATGTTCTCCTAAATGCTTTTACACAGATGGTCATATAATTTCTTTCCTTAAAGAAGTAATGGTTAGTAGAAATGCAAAAGGCAGTAAGCTGAGCTTCAGTAAAAGTCCCTATGTTATACTGAGGTTAATGCAGAAGAATCAATATGGTAATAAACATACATCAATTTCTTCATTGTTCCGTTGTGCAAAAAAGTGGATATTGGCTCATGGAGGGCTTGTGTGTTAGCCAATAAAACTAGCTAATGTAATGGATGGACATTTGGAGACCACAACTAAAGGGTCAGACAATGAAAACAGAAAAATCACTGCCATATAAGCAAGTCTTAGGCAGAAATTACTTCCATAAGTGGCTGCAGAATGAGTTGCTGCAAAACAAAATATGTGGGCAATATTCCATTAATCACACAGTGTTTTTATTAAAACAGTGCATAGAAAGACTGAATTAGATTTGAGGGCAAAGGATTCACTCTTCTCCCCAAATCTGTGAATTAGTCTGCACTAAGTTAGGGTGCTCTGAGGGGTTGCCTCAGGCCAGTCAAGAAATGTCAGAGGTACAGCCAGTATTTTGTGCTACAGCACTTGTGGGGTTTAAGGATACAGCACACCTAGAGAAACCCAAAGTTGACTAGTGTGATTTCTCCAAAGCCTACCTAATCACCTTGCCTGGACCCAGTAATTTCTAGGAGAAAGATGTCTTGGAATGAGGAAACCCGGGGAGCAATGAAAGGCCACCAAGGAGGGGAAGGACTTTCAAGGAACTGGATGGAAAGGACCTTCAAAGTACTGGATGGGAAGGATGTGGGGTACGTGTGCTGCCCTGAGGGACTACAGCATGTACAACAAGCACTCTCCTCCACTAGAGGGTCTGTCAGTGATTTCTACCATCATCTGTCTCAGAAGAGTTTCATGCCCACCAATAGCCATAAAAAGCAAGCCCTAATCTGAGTTCACAGCAGCTTGGATGGTTTGGGGGGCAGGAAAGTGAAACATACTCCCTACTTAGGAGGAATCTCAGTGGTTCTGTGTGTAGATGGACGCAGCCAGCAAGACAGGTGCTGCTAGGACTTTAAAAAGTGTGCTTGTGTGCATGGCAACAGAAACACTGCCAAAGGGACAAATCATAGAGTCATAGAATGGTTTGGGTTGGAAGGAGCCTTTAAGAGTCATCTAATCCAACCCCCCTGCAATGAGAAGAGACATCTTCAACTAGATCAGGTTGCTCAGAGCCCTGTTGAACCTGACCTTAAATATTTCCAGGGATAGGGCATCAACCACCTCTCTGGGCAACCTGTTCCAGTGTCCTCACTCTCATCTTAAATATTTCTTCTTTATATCTAATCTGGATCTATCCTCTTTTAGTTTAAAACTGTTACTCCTTGTCCTATTGCTCCAGGTCCTACTAAAAAGTCAGTCTTTTTTATAAACCCCTTTTAAGTACTGAAGAGTTGCAATAACGTCTCCCCTGAGCCTTCTCTTCTCCAGGCTAAACAACCCTAATGGTGAATTAGGGTTGAACCCTAATGGTGAATTAGAGTTGAACCCTAAAGGCCTAGAAATTCATGATGGTAAATGCTTGGTGAATGTTGGTTGTGGCCAAAGCCACTTCATTCTCCCCTCTGAGCGCAGAGCCAGGCCACTTTCACATGTGGCATGTATCTAGTAATGATCAGATATAAAAAAATTCACATGAAGTACACTTTGGTGAACTCCATTCCTTTGGTTTTGGCAGGACACTGAACCTATACATCTACCTGTCAGTGAAGGAGCCTGCTGTTTCCCATGATTTCTGCTTAGTCATAGAAATTTTGTTTTTAGGTTACTCCATAGCCATATGGAATGACTAAAATGTTTATTTCATTATGGGAGTGTTATATCAGCTCATACTGTTAGGTTGTCCTGTTTTGAGCCAGGATGAAGCCATTTTTTCTTTTTACTGATTTTTTTTTTCCTCCTACGGGGGGGTCACAGATCTCCCCATAGTGTCTGAGCCGGCAGAGTGCAGGTGCAGCCTTGAAGCCTCAGTAGTTAGAAAAACATTCCACTGTCTTATCAGCCTAGCAGAACACACTGTTGCTAGTTACAAGAAAGCTTACTGAAGGAAAAAAAAAATAAAAAAAACCAGGACATAGGTTAAACACCCTGAAATGCAAATCAAATGATGAACAGAGGGAGAAGGGATTCAAACCCCTTTAGTCAGTGTTTTTCACAATTACTGGTTACAGACAAGCAGTGAATACCTGTAAGATTTAAATCCCCCCCCCCCCCAAAAAAAAATAAAAAATCTAAGCATTAGACACCAAGCATCAGAAATAGCAACAGAACTAAACTGAAATAATGAATGTGGAGTAGTAATTCAGATGTATTAATACTACAGGATAGTAAATAATGTGAATAAAATAATAATTAACAGTAAGAGACTACATGTCTACCAGAAGAGAATTGTTTTTCACTGTATGATTTCTAGAAGTAAATCCTGGACTTTTCCTGTGCCCTCAAGGACCCAGTCTAAAACATCACACAGTTTAATTCAGGTTCTACAGCTAATGGTGACCATGTGTATAAATTGGATTCACTGGAGAGAACTTCTAGTTCTGGATTTGTCCCTTAAATGAGACAAACCATTTCACTAGGTTTTTAGCTCCAGTTCCTGTGACTCACATTGTAGGGCATGTGACTTCTTTGTTTCTTTTTTGTAATGAAAATGTCCTGGGCCTGATGGACACAGAGAAAGAGAGGAAAAAAATAAAGAGAAAGGAGAGAAGGAGAGAAAGAAGGGGAAGGGAGGAAGGGGAAGGGGAAGGGGACGGGGAAGGGGAAGGGGAAGAGGAAGGGGAAGGAAGGAAGGAAGGAAGTAAAGAAGAAGAGGAATCATTGTGTTTGTGCTGTTCCTGCATATTTGCTGCTTTAAAAACTTCTTTTTTTTTTTCATTGTGAGCGAAGAAGCCAAAGGTTAAGAATATGAAAGTTTGCAGCTAAAACATCTGTTCACTTGTCTTGCTGTTGTCAAAGGTTGCCTGCTTGCTGATCCAGTATAGTGTAATGCTTTCTCATACTATGTACCAAATAATAGCTGCAGGGACACAAGCCCTTTTACAGAGAGACCTGCTTTAAACATGCACAGCCAAAACAACTTTAAAACTAAATCTCCTTTGCTTCAGGCACTGGCTTCTTAAGAGGTAGATGAGGTCAAGAAGATGATGTGTTGTGTGTGAATTTAACAAGGCAGAACTGGCAGAATAACTCATAGTCCTGAATCACTGAGTGCTGCTGTATCCTTGGCCTGAACGCAAACTTTACATGAAAAAAACCCAAGGGATTTGTCTACTACAAAAAATAGAGTGCATTTAAAAATAGATCAGCATACAATCAATGTGCAATCCATAATGCATATTACCTTGAGTTTTCCTCAAGGCTTGTCCCTTAAATGTGAAAGGAAGAAAAAACTACCAGGAAAGAAAGGGACCTACCCCTCCTGCTTTTCCTAGAATAAAGGCCTTCAATTCAGCCTTGTCCCCATGTCACATTAGTGTGTACATGGTTATATTTAAGGATCAAAACTCTTGGAAAGAAAAGGGCTATCAAATCATTACTTAAAAGAAGATTGGAGTGTATTTTTATTGTGAAGAACACATAAAAATGTCTGGTTTTTAGACATCAGTCTAAAAAAAAACAACAGGGGAACTGTGCTTTCTCTGAACTAGTGGATATGTAGACAGGCTTGGCCTTCACAAATAAGAAGCTGCAGATAGAATAAATGAGCTTATGAAATGTAAGATAAAGTATAATTTCTTCATTTCCTATTGCAGTTTCTTTTCTGTGGGTAACCCAGAGGACTGTGATTTTTGCACATACTGATGTTTCAGAAGGTGATTTTGCTCATACAACTATGAATAACTGTGTTTTTAAAATCTGTTCATTTAGGGAGCATATGCTGTCCAGATACTTTATGTATGACTCATGAGTAGTAAGGACACAATCAAAAATGCCAAGTTAAATACAGAAATGTTAAGAAGTGATAGAAATAAGGTAAAGACCCAAAGAACCTTAATTCAGTTTCTTTATATATATATAGTATTACCCAATGATTTAATCCTATGCTGTTTTTTTCCAGAAACATTCCAGATACCCATATTATAAGAGCCCAGCTTGCCCTTGTTTCATTTTGTCATGAATTCATTTCTGCTCAGAAACATTTTTGGTTTTTGCAGGTCAGATTCTCAGTGTTTCTAAAATATATTTGCAGACAGGAGGTCACAGCTCTTGCTGTACAGGGCAATCCAGAAGCATCTGCTGAAGAATCTGTGTCCTGATTTATAAGTGGAAATGCCCATTTGTCAGTCCCCCAGATAATCCGGTATCCCATGGGTTTGCAGAGCAGGATCCGTGACACCTGCACAGCGTTCAAGAGTGAAGGCACAAAACCTTTTCCCTAACTACAGTGGGATGGAGCCAGGCCAGAGCTCAGCTCCTCAGGAACCCTCAGAACCTTGTCCTGTGTGCAGGACAAGATCTCGCTTGCTTTCTGTACGAGGTGGCCAAGTGTTGTAGTTTGGGCCCAACACAACAACAAAGAAACATGGCCACTCACTCAACTCTGCCCCAACTCCCCCATCCCTCTCTCCTCGTCCCTCCCCCCAGACACTGGGATGAGGAGGACAAAGCTCATGGGTTGAGACAAAGGACAAGGAGGGATCTTCACCGATTAAGGTCCCAAGCAAAACAGGGGAAAAAATAATTTCATTCTATAGTAATAACACACACACAGGACACAGACAACACAAAGAGCAGGGCTTGCACCCACCCCTCCCTTCTTCCTGGGCCCAAATCCCTTTGTTCCCGATTTCTCTTCCTCCCTCCCCTCAGCGGCACAGGGGGATGGGGTTTAGAATCAGTTCACAGGCTGGTGGTTCCTGCTGCTCCTTCCTCCTCAGGAAGAAGGATTCCTTACAGTCCTTCCCTGCTTCCCCTTGGGGTGCCTCCCATGGGAAAGAGAAAAGAGTCCTCTACAAACCTCTCCTTCATGAGTCCTTCCCACCAGGTCCGGAGCTGCTCCAGCTTGGGCTTCCCACAGAGTCACAGGCTCCTTTGGGAACAAACTCCCCTGGCACTGGGGTGGGAAGGAGGGAGAGAATTAGGAGAGAGACTTCTCAGCTCAAAAACTTAACTGGACAGCTTTAATTGAATACTGATGATAAAAGAAAATATGTACAAATATGTGCAAGTATTTTCAGGAATGTGCAAAAACCCTATTGCCTCCCCTCACCTCCAGCAACTCCCACAGCATCTCCTGAGCTGTAAGCTTGACTTCTGTGATCCCTGTCCTTTCACAGAGCTTATTTAGATATATGGAATGGAATACTTTGGTCAATTTTGCTGTTTGTCTAGTCTACTCCTCGGTATGGGAGGGTTGCAGATACGACTCCTGCTCTGTAGCATCTGAGGCCACAGAGTAAAGAATCCTTAATGTCTCGGCAATAACATAAACATTCCAGCGTTATCAGTCTGCTAGCTGGAAAACTTGCTGCTAGTTAGAAGAGAGCTCACTGAAGAAAAAAAACAGTAAAAAGAAAATTGGCTTCATCCTGGCTCAAACCAGGACACCAGATTTTCCTTTTGAGCTTTGCTCACAGGAAGGAGCGTATTAAACATTTATTCTCTGTATGTAAACAGGGGAACAGTAGCAGTTTTTCATGGTGGAACATGTGATTTCAGTTCAGCCTGAAACTAAATAAGTGATTTCCAAAGTAACACATCCGCAAAGGCTTTTTAATACCAACTAGGGTAATTTTTTACTTGCACACAGTTAGGATATAAATTCAAGGCCATATAAATGTTTAAAAGTGCTGTCAGCCCAAGGGAGGGCTAGCAAAAGTCTACTTGGTGACAAGGGATATACCTTAATCTTCTCAATTTGTTTTATAGCTGCTGTTGGAATGTTTAAGACTTTGTTCAGATCCAATAAATGGAAAGTTACAATGCAGGCTTCTGCCATGGTTTCTGAAGATTTACAACAAATTAATCTTATGCCAAAGGTAATTATTCTAGAAAAAAACTCTAGCAGTTTAATGGAGGAAAAAAATTAGTAGGATGCTTATTTTTAATACTTCAAGAGGACAAATGTCTGCTCTTATTTGTGTGAGTGGTTTGGGGGCGTGTAGGCAGTTAGTTTTCAGTATGCCCTATTTTATTCAGATATGAGATATATAAAAAAAAAGAAGGAAATTTAAGCACTGAGTATTTTGTGACTAGTTCAGGAGGAACACTATAAATTATTTTCTTGAAATAAATTAATTAAGAACAAATTAATTAAGAACAAATGAGCTCCATGTCCAATGATTAACTGTTTTCTGCTATTTGATGTAATGTATAGTTCAGCTATATGGTTGATGGCTAATGGCCAATCAAGGCCCAAAACTTTAAATACAAAGAATGAAAACACAACATTTTTATTAAAAAAAATAAATAAATTAGTGTTTATCAGGGTGGGTTTTTTCCCCTCATGTGACTTTTAAGCAAACAATCAGTTAACTGGATTTGTTAGAAGCAGCCAGTCTCAAACAGATCACAAACTACTAAGTAGTTTCCCACAGCATCCTTGTAGAAAAGTTGATCAGGTATGGGTTTGGTGATCAGGAAGTGAGGTGGATTAGGAACTGGTTGAAAGGAAGGAGTCAGAGAGTTGTAGTCAATGGGGCAGAATCTGGTTGGAGGTGTGTGACTAGTGGAGTCCCACAGGGGTCGGTACTGGGACCGGTGTTGTTCAACATCTTCATCAACGACCTGGATGAGGGTATAGAATGTACCCTCAGCAAGTTTGCTGATGACACTAAGCTGGGAGGAGTGGCTGACACACCAGAAGGCTGTGCTGCCATTCAGAGAGACTTAGATAGGTTGGAGAATTGGGCGGGGAGAAACATGATGAAATTCAACAAGGGGAAGTGCAGAGTTTTACATTTGGGGAAGAACAACACCATGTCCCAGTACAGGTTGGGAGCTGAACTGCTGGAGAGTAGTGTAGGTGAAAGAGACCTGGGGGTCCTGGTAGACAGGAGGATGACCATGAGCCAGCAATGTGCCCTTGTGGCCAAGAAGGCCAATGGCATCCTGGGGTGCATTAGAAAGGGTGTGGTTAGTCAGTCAAGAGAGGTTCTCCTCCCCCTCTATTCTGCATTGGTGAGGCCACATCTGGAGTATTGTGTCCAGTTCTGGGCCCCTCAGTTCAAGAAGGACAGGGAACTGCTTGAAAGAGTCCAGCGCAGAGCTACAAAGATGATTAAGGGAGTGGAACATCTCCCTTATGAGGAAAGGCTGAGGGAGCTGGGTCTCTTTAGCTTGGAGAAAAGGAGACTGAGGGGTGACCTCATCAATGTTTACAAATATGTAAGGGGTGAGTGTCAGGGGGACGGAGTTAGGCTTTTCTCAGTGATGACCAGTGATAGGACAAGGGGTAATGGGTGTAAATTGGAGCATAGGAAGTTCAAGGTGAATATCCGAAAAAATTTTTTTACTGTGAGAGTGACAGAGCACTGGAACAGACTGCCCAGGGAGGTTGTGGAGTCTCCTTCACTGGAGACATTCAAAACCCACCTGGATGAGTTCCTGTGTGATGTACTCTAGGTGACCCTGCTCTGGCAGGGGGGTTGGACCAGATGATCTCTCGAGGTCCCTTCCAGCCCCTAAGATTCTATGATTCTATGATTCTATGATTCTAAGTATAAAGGAACTGGAAATGCTCTTAAGTACATGAGATGAGAAAAAAGGGTCTCATTTTTAATCTTCTTTTTCTAACCTAACATGACAGGCATCGTGGCAATCTTTTTGACCTAGATGTACAAATGCTATGGAACTTGCTTGTAATTCAGCACATCAGTTAAGGATGCACTTAGCAGCTTTGCTGAATGGGGAGTCTTTAACTCAGGTATTTTAAGTAATTTGCAGCTGGACTGACCAAATTGCCCTGCCTGTTGTCAGTGAAGGCAATGAGCTGGAAAGGATGTGATGCACTGCACACTTTGGGCAGGCAGATGTCCCCTGTTGCCCAGCCTGGGATGGTCTTCTGTGTGAGACCCATCTGAGAACTTACTGCACCCAATAGAGAGCATCCGACCTCCCAAACTCAGTGACATATGTGGGGCTTGAAAGTCTGATTTGCCCAGGCAAATCTAGACTCCTGCAAGTTCTCACAGGATTCATAAACTCTGTTGCTTTCCTGAGCCAAAGTGGATCCAGCAACCATGTAGATCTAGTCTAGAAATACAAAACAAAAGCATAAAAAATGGCTTTGAAAAGAGCATAGGACTGATTTTGGAGTTGTCTTCCATGCTCTTGATTTGCTCCTTAAAATTAAAAATCCATAATAGTCATTAAAAGAACCATTTCTTTAGACATTTGTAGGTGGATCACTTTAAATGCTTAATAAAGCCTGCTGCACAGAGAAAAAAAAAAATTACACTTATTTCAGCATACTAAAGTCCACTTTGGCATATCAGGTTTCCCTTAAAACAGTTGGGTTTCAGTCCTTTGTCTCCACAGGGCAGTGCTACTTCAGCTTGTTATTTATGTATAATTATACTTTGCCTGAATTAGACTGTAATTACAGCCTAGAACCCAGAACTCTGTTTCAACATTCTTGGATTTTGTATTGTTCAGTTTTAGTTTCTAATTTTTCAGGTTCATTTGCTCTGAGCTGAAAACCAGATTCATCTGTGTGATTTAGTTTATAATGGAAAAACTTGTCATCTTTTTCAGAAGTTTTTCTCAGCTCTTACAACTAAACATGGCAACCTGATTTCTTTGCTGAATTCCTTCCCTCTCTTTGTAAAACATAAATTGTCTTGGTTTATTTTAATACAGACAGACAAAGACCTTGTACTATATATAGGGTGCTCCATCCTTGCAATCTCAGAGCACTTCATAAATAGATAGGAGATATCAAAGAAGGAAAAGAGTGCTCAAGGGCAGAAGCACCACACCATGGCTCTTATTAAGGTAGTAAACCATCCTTTACATAAGGGACTATTCCCTATATCTTTCATTTGTTAATACAGTTATTGTCTCCTTCAATTTACTTCATAGGTCATGGGAGTAAGAGAAGGGGTGAATAAATCAGTAAATGCTTTGCACAGCAAGATAAAATTATTTTACTTGATTAATCTGCTTGTTACTGTAGAATTCCACCTTGTGATTCTTTTAACAAAAAAATAGCCAGAAACTTCTCTTTCCCCACTAAAGAAGCCCACCATCTCTCAGACAAAGTCTACTCTGAAATGAAGCCTCATGACTGAGGCTTTACAAAGCTGTAGGTGCAAACAGGATTTGGTATTGGGTATTTTCTCTGTGTTTAGCTACCAAGTTAAATTCAGTTCATATGTCCAGATTGAGAACTTTATCCCAGTCCAAGAAAAATCTAATAGTCCACAATAATAAAGTCAAATCTGATTATTATCTGTTTTACATTCAAAACACGTCTTATTGAATAACTCCCCTGGCAAACAACAAACTCTTTTCACTAAGAGACATGGTACTGTGCTGTTCACCAGCACACACCCATTGAAACAGCTGCAAAGAAATCGTTAAAGATAAGATAGTGGAGAAGTGTTGCTATGCACTTTGTAATTATTCTCTTTGGAACATTATCTAAATTGCAGCATCAGCATCTTCAGTCTTACAAAATTTCAATGTTTGTTTACTCTCCACAGGCAACTATGACTGTTGCCCATCAAAAATTTACCTATGAAAATCAATGGAAGATCAGATTTTTTAATAAGCCAAGTTCACTCTATTTAAAAAGTGACCTCTATCCATAAAAATTAAAATCAAATCATAGGCTGTACTCTTAACATTCAGAAATGCAAGTGTGGTGCTTTGTAGCAACAGCAGCTTGAACCTCTCACATTTCTAGTGCCACTGGGGTCAGACCTCTCCTGATGCAGAATAGTAGAATGCCAGGAGCTGGAAGTCTGGTGGGGAGAGTTTCGTCCCTTATACCAAGTAGAGACACAGACTGCCTCTAACTCTCAGAATGCCATGTGGCATCTTCTATTCAAGGTTTTCCACTTTTTGATCAAAATGTGTTGCTATGACTGCAAGGTTAGTATTCTGTGGAGTTTTCTTTCATTTCCAGTCACATTTTTCACAGTCAAAAGAAAAGGAAATGGTAGATGGGACCAACTTGAATGTGCTGCTGCTTATCTTCTGTGCTGAGTAATCTAATCAGTATCATCAAAGTTCTGTGAAACTGTGGTGATGTTAACAAAAACATCACAAAACAGATGCATGGGTAGAGAAAAGAGGTTTCTGACCTGCATGCAGAAATTCCTTAGCTCAGAGCAGTGACACTCTTACTGAGAGCTGATCTCAACATTTGCCAGCCAAACCATGTATGAAGAGGCCTTTCATGGCTTCTTTTGGGATGCTCTGGAGGATGGAGGTTCTAGTAGAAGAGAGATGCAGGGGTTGCAGAGCAGCTGCATGTCTCAGGCTAGTCATCCTTAGTTCACCAGATTAATTGTGCTTGGTCGGTTGTGGGACACTTCAAGACACATGGTTGTTTTTTGTTCTTTTAAATTTATTTTAAAATCATCTGCAAAAGTTAAGAAAAGATGTTTTTAAGAAGCCTTGAGTAAATTTACCTTCAAACCACTGCCCTAGCAAGAAAAATAATATTTGTGGCCAGGTCTAAAATATGCATGACCATCCTATAATCTGGTTGCCAAGTCTGCCAGTGTTTCCGTGCCTGGCCTCGTTGCTGTCTGTGCTAGCAGCTGATGAGGGCTGCCTCAAAGCAAATATTTGAGGCTTGGCAAGAATATGCTGCTCTTCCTTTGCTTCCTGGATGGCATGTTTGCTCTGAATGAGTTCTTGAAGCATCAGGGTAGTATGCAAACATTTCAGGATAAGATCTCATCCAGGATCTACAGAGGATCCAGTGACTGCTTCCCTGGATGGTTAAGAAAGTAGGAGGGTTTTTTCCTGCTAGACAGTTTATCTAGCTGATAGATCTGGTTACTAATTCTATCATGAAGATAAACAGAGCTGTTCACACTGCAGGCTATTCTTTTAACCATTAGATGTGAGTAACTCTAATATACAAGGTAAGAGAACAAAGTGAAGGAAAGACAAGGTAATAAATTATAGCAAGGACATAATGCTGGGTTTTATTAACAGTGATCTCAATTAAAAAAAAACAACAACAAACACAAGCATGTGTGGTCCTGAACTCTAAACAGAGGCATTTATCAAACAGTGAGTTTATGTTAGAGCACTTCAGTTATAGTCATCAGCAAAATCTAATCAATAGCTGCCTTCTGACTAATGCAGGTTAATGACCTGGTCTATTAACTGTGCAGGGTCTCACGTACCACTATATGGGTTGGCAAGGGCTGTTGTTGTGTTTGGTGTTTTTTAAATAACCCCTCTGACTTATATATTATGAATATAATGATCTACTCTACTGCATCAAAAGATGTGTCGTGATTTAGAGTGACAAATTAAACGCAATGAAATTTGCCAATGGAAATCCTGAACAATTTTATTTAGTACAGTAGCATGCGCAACTGTATTTCAGTAATGAAACTCATTATAGCCTGCTTCAAAACAGTTTATTCACAAACACTTCAGCAATATTAGAGCTAAAAATCAATAGGCAGAATCAGGAGATTTGTAAAGAAAATTTGGAAGATAAGTCATTTCAAAGCTGGATGGAGGCACTGTCTTGCAAACATCACATTCACTTCCAGGCCCTTTTAATGACGTTATTCATGGGTGGAATGGAGCAGCTAAGACCCACTAAGAGAAACAGAGCCGCACAGATGGATTTAGAGGAGAAAGGAGAGGTGCTGTTCTTTTACTAATAAGAACAAATCCTGACTAAAACCACCAACTCAAGCTTTTGAATTCCACAAGAGTTTTAAATAAGGGCATATTTGTCCTGTTTGAGGAGCCTGGGCTAGTCTGAGCAGGCTCTAGTGCCTGCAGCTATGGCACTAGAGCCCAGTCTTGCCTAAGGGCTGAGAGGACAAACAAGGCTGATATCTAGCTTCAGGGCCAGCTGGGCACAGGAAGCTTAGGGATGTTTTCAGAAAACTGTGTGATACACAGACTCCAATTGCTAATACTGTTTCTGTTTTCAGTTTTCTTGGCTGATCTGTCCTTACAAGACTATTACACGTGTTAATAACTTTGCCAAACATTACCCAAACCAACAAAAATATCATGGGACTCTTACCATGATGGTGGTGTATCTTCTCATTTTAGGATATAATTAATTTAGCACACAGGACTTCATGACCACAATTCAGCACCTTCAATCTAAATGAGAAAAAAAGTACCAATGAAGCCATCAATTTGGTTAAGATGAGACTGAAAGGTTCAGCTCCATCCAAGGAACAATTGCACTCAAATCAGGGGTTCAAACCAGGAGGAAAAAAAGCCCCTCAAACTCTGTATGGATGGAGGAGTGGGGGTTTGCAAGCACTGGAGTTTTGCTTGTAGGGCCTCACTAGAGCTATTGGTTTTTAATGATAAATTTCATCACCAGCTTCTCTTGAGATTGGAGGTCTGACCAATACTGAACCTTTCTATTTTACTCAGTAGAGTTAAACTTAACAGGGGAAATTCTAAAAGGCCCATTAAAAATAGGAGGAAAAGCAGAACTTGAAGTCTCATGACCTTAAATCAAATAATCTTGTGACAGGCAGCGCGTGTAGAAAGAATAGTTTGCGGAAACATGTGATTAGGAATAAAATAAAATGAGGAAAAGTGGAAAGGAAGAAAGAGGGAGACAAGCAAGCAGAGAGCAGAAATTTATTCAGGCGCAGTGAGTAACCCAGCTGTGGGGACACCTGGGCTGAGACGTGTAGTCTGCATCCTGCCTGCCTCATACAGAAGCAAAAATCCCCAAACAAAATCCTTTCCTACCAAGCACTAATTAGAAGACATCCTCAGATTTCATTTAACTTTGGTTTTTATTTTCTACAGAATCAGGTCAGTATCAGTAACCTTAAAATGGGGGAAAAAAGAACAAGGTTTTTTGCTTGTTAAAGTCTTGTGATTTTAATCCTGTCAATTTTATCTTTTGGGCATTTGTGTTAACTACACATACAGCTGAGTTAACTTTGCTAAAAGATATGAAGGCAACACTCATTTTGAACCATCACATGCACTACCATATTCAAACCAGCAGATCTGTCATTTTTTCAGTAAAATTAGCTCTGTTAATTGCAAAGACTCACCTTCCTCAGACAAATTTAGCTCAGAAGACTTCCCAGCTTTCAGGCTGTAATTAAGGCAGGAGCTGCAGGTCTGTGGTTTCTACTTTCATTATAAACAATTTTAGTAAATCCAATTTGAAAGAGAAGACAAAGCTACAAAATGTTCTTTATGTGTCATTTCTCATTTTAATGTTTAAATTTCAATTGCTGTCATTCACTGTGGTCTGTTCAGAAAATAACTAAAATTATTCTTCTGGTATCCATCAAAAACTGTATGTATTTCTTTATAAACACTTTTTTTTTTTTTAATATCTGGTGTCTACTTTTATATTTACTCTCTTGTGTTTACTCTAAGTGGTGAAAACTCCCTCCTTTTATAAATGAAATAATGTTTTTACACATAAATTACTAAGTTTGTTTGCTGATATTTATTCTTACCCAGTTAACATCTTCCAAATCGTATAACCCTCCTTTATCTTGCCACAAGGTTTTACATTTGTGATTTCAGTAAGATGAAAGATCTTTCATGTAGGGAATTCCTACCTGCTGAGGGGTTCTTTGAGGGACTGGCTTAGAGAAACAAATCTCTCAGGCTCAATGCTGACCTTTAGGAGCCTTAAATTTGTATACTAATGGTTTAGGAAAGCATACAGTTAGAAAGGAAAGCATTTATTTTTGTGATGGGGATTCTCATAAGCAGTTGAAGCACCAAGACTTGTTCCTTGTAAACTTTGAAAGCCTTACCTGCAACAAACCTGGTTTGAACTCAGCACAAGGTAAGCTTGTTATCATTGCTACATTTTTAATGCTCCACTAAGCCACCAATGGGCAAAGATGATAAACCTGATCACCCTGATCTAGCAAACTAATATAATAATACAAAGTAGATGCTGAAGGTAGATAAAGAAAATACAGAGTTCTTTCCTGCAGCTGGGAGCTCTGGTATCTGCCCACCAGCCACAGAGGGCAGGCAGAGAGCAGTGAGTGCCAAAAGCACCAGGACCATGACCTTGATGGCTGAAGTAGTAGGCTGCCTAAAAAGTCTCCAGGCTCTGCTGTAGAAAGGTCTGTATTTAATTGCTTGAAGAATATATATTATAAATTCAGTTTCTAAGCACAGAGTTATGTGAAGCATTCCTTGAAGCACTTATTACTTATAATTCCCATGCAAATCAAGTGAAACATGGGGCCTCTATTTGCAGTGATAGCCAGTTAATCACGCCTACCTTTTCAATTTGGTCCATTACACAGCTTTTATTCTTTAGCTGCATAAGTGTGGTACACTTTATTTTTCTAAAAGATTTTTTTTCTAAAAACAGATTTTGAAGATTTTGCAGTATGTTAGTCCATGATTTTCTGTGTGCTTAAAACCTGACAGTAGCTTTCCTTTCTGCATTATTATTTATCTTTGCTTTTGAGAAGTCTGACAAGTATACACAGATGGCAGACCTAGTTTTTAAAAGCTAAAATCTTCCTTTCTTTCCTGTTTAATGTTTTGAAATTTCTTGAAATCATCTGTCATTCCAAGTTATTACAGAATCATAGAATCACACAGAATCACAGTATTACCTTGGTTGGAAAAAACCTTCAAGATCATTGAGTCTCACCATTACCCTAATACTGACAAGGCCTTAACTAAACCATATCCCTAAGTACTAGGTCTATATGATTCTTAAATGCCTCCAGATATGGTGACTCCATCACTGCCCTGGGCAGCCTGTTCCAATGCCTGATAACCCTTTCAGTGAAGAAATTCTTCCTAACATCCAGTCTATATCTCCCCTGGTGCAACCTGAGGCCATTACCTCTTGTTCTATCACTTTCTATGTTTACAAGTGAAACATATTCTATCTGAAATTATTTTGGCTTGATGGTTTAAGAAGAATATAAAGACATTGAGTGTATGTAATGAATAAAGGATATGACCCTAGTCTATTATGACAAAGTGAGTCTACGTCAGATCACTGTAAAAGTGACTTGCAAGCAAGGCTTGGGATTTTAGCCTCAATTTTTTAAATCTGTCCATTCAGTTTAATTAACAAATGCCAGTGAAACATACTAGAAGGGTGGCAATGTTCCATGACTTCTGGATACATAATTAAAACAAAGAACTATTGCCCAAGAGTAAGACCATTCTGCTGCCTCACTGTATGACTGTCAACACTGCAAAATCTTGGTTAAGGACAACAAGAAACAAGATTTAAGAAATATTAGTGACAACATAAGAAGATGGTGGGAGGAGAAAGACAGAGATAGAAAGCAGGATAATAAAATGTTGCAGAACATTGCTCAGTCATGAGCTCATAGCAATGACCTTTTTCCTGACAGTGAGGAGTAAAGGTTAAGCATAGACCGTGTCTCAGCCAGCATTGGGTTTTCAGTGTGATGCTGTTGCTAAGCTCTCCACAATAGGCATCCAAGCATATGCATTTAGATAGCAAGGTGAATCATCCTGGAGTAATGATAACTGAAGAGACATAAGGAATAAAACAAACAGTCAGATCTCAGTGAGACACTCTTAAACTTTGTTTGGGAAAAAGAAAAAAAAAAAGTCCACCTCCAGGTCTCTAAAAATAGTCACATAAAAGTGCTGCTTCAGATACAGAGAAACACTTTGCTTTCTTGGGCCTGTGCTAGAGGGTGCCTGCTAAAAAAAACCCCTCAGGTTGTGAGAGGACAGATACATTTGACTATTACATGAAGACTTTCATGGTTGCATTTGGAGATCCCATGGCTACTACAAGGTCTGAAGCCATGCTTTCATCCAGTGGAACTAGATGGCATCATTTACGGTTCAGGGGGAAAGAGACAGAAGAAACATCTCTGCTTTCACAATGCCTTTTTTGTTAAAGTCAGTCTGTTACTTGGGCTAAATCTGCTGTGAATATTTTGTAGATTTTGTTTCTGTTATGAAAAAACTGGTCTGTGAGAAGCCTTGCTGATCAAGAAAACAATGCACAGTTGTCTCCCAGTAAGAGTTCAATCAGCTCAGAAATTCACAGCTGGCTTAAAAGAAGGGATGTATAAGCAGGAGGTAAAGTTCAGTGCAGCAAAGCGTATTAAGAGGTGAACAGGATTGAATGAAACATAACAGATGAATGAATGACACTGGGAGTTGGAATCACTTCTGCTAATCACAGCCAAAGCAATACAGCCTGCATGAGCCAGGGAAGGCAGCTCAGGGCTGTTGCTGGGTTGCACATTTGCTGTGTGGTGTAGAATTCACTCCCTGAAAACACTGAAATTCTGGACAATCTTCAGTCAAGGGGACTTGGGATTAGTGGGTTTGGCCACATTTCTCCAGAGTGACTGAGGTATAAGAAGAGGATGCAAGTGGCAAGCATCAATTTTAATGCTTGCAATTCTCCATTTGCTCTCTTACCTGAGTTGTCATGCTGAAGAGGAACTGTTAGAAGCTGTAGAAGTCCTACAGGAAAGCTGAGAAAAAGCAATCTCCTATAGAAGAATGAAAGATGTATTCACAGTTTTTACCACCTTCCCCTCTGGAGAAGCTGGGTGGAACCACAGGCTTCTAAGACCTAAAAAAGGAGAGGTATGGTGGAAAGATCTTTGAAAAGTAATTCCAAATAATATCATTAAAAATGCAGCTTTTGAACCAATGTGCAAAATTGGTGCTGAATTTATTTTGCTGAGTTTTCCCAATAAGATAATCCTTAATAAGATAAAACTTCTGAGATGAGAATTTTTAGTACCTGAGAATATTTTTTTTTCTCCCATGAAAAAAAAAAGAAAATCCCATAAACCTGTAACAAATTTACTTTATCAGCAGCACATCAGGAAAGAAATAGAGCAGAAAAGTGAAAAATAAAGTGATAGAAGATGTCAGGCTTATAGCCTGGATGACCTGCTACTCCCTATTAAGCAGTTTCAGCACTGCTCTCACCAAGGAATTATTACTTTTTTGGCTAAATATGACAGTACAATGAGCATTTTACAGAGGAAGGATCAGAATAAAATAGAGAGTTCAGATGTTAGTTATGCATTTTTAGGGCTGTGCAGCAGGACAGTGATATTCAGCAGTATTCTCTGAGGACACAGACCTCAGAAGAAAAAAAAAAAAAAAAAAGTACAGTGAAATGAGTTTGAACAATGCTAACAGCAAAACTGTTTGTTTGCATACCAAAGTCCAAGGATTTAATCTAGTATTTCCTGCAGGTGGTGTGTAGATCCTGAAGGCATCAGAAAAGATGTAAGAGCTGTGGCTGTAAATATAAACTCTGCCCATCCATCACCATTGATCCCCAGGCTTGAGCTTTCCTGATCCTCATCACTCTGCTCTCTCTCCAGCAGCAGTCTGGAACTTTTCGGGACTGTTCACAGCTAAGGAGAGTGCTGCAGGAGTTGGTGGGGAGAGGCAATAGGGGCTTTGTACATTTCCTGAACACGTTTGTATATAATTGTATATATTTTCTTTTATCATTAGTGTTTAATTAAAGTTTAGTTTTTAATCCAGCAAAGTCTCTCTCTTTTTCTCTCTCTCCTTCCCTACCTGGGTGTGAGGGGGAGGGGTTCAAGAGCATTGTTGTTGAACCTGAGTCAAACAGTGACATAGTGTTTGGGACAGTTCTATCAAATTTGGTACTGTTTTATGATTTTATTATGGAAAAAATACTAACAGAATCACTCACAATGCCTAAGTTTGTGTAAAAGAAAAATATCCTCAGCAACAAGTGGGTGTCTACCCACTTTTGAAAATGTGTGAGTTCTGATGTTTCCTGTCCCCAGCTAAATGTTTTCATGAAACTTGTGGAAACAGCTGAGACACCCACATTTCCATTGAATTTGGATAAAACCAGCAGATCAAAAACATACATGGGAGAAAAGAAAGGGGGGAAAGCAGATCATCAAAAGTAAGCTGCAATGTACTGACTGCATAGTTCGTATGGATTAACTGACAGTGCAGCGAAACCAGCAGGTTATCTACTTCCATCTCCAAACATGCAGCCTAACAGAAGCAGCTTGTGCTTCTTCTTTCATAAACTCCAGATCTTAGCCTTTCACTGTCAGGTCTAACAGGGCGGAGTAGGAGGAATTTATGGTCTGAAAGACCCTACCAGTAAAGAGAGAGATGGATCTGTGCCTACTTTAAAGTTTGACCTCACTCTGTGGTTGACATTATTCTCCTCTAAACCCAGGTCAACTTAACTCTCTTTTTGCATAAGCCTTCAAATTCCATAGACCTGAATAGCCAAAAATGGGTGTAAATCAGCTCAGCTTTTAGCATATTTCAGACCAAGAAATATATACCCATTTCAAGGAGTAATATTCTGTCTAGAAAAAAATGAAAATTTAAGATTTAAGGGCAGGTCCACATAAATACAACACACTAAAAATTATGTTTGTGTAGCATCACCTCTCAAGTTTCTACATTTTACCATCCTCAGCAATGAAATGTCCAGTCAGTTGCTCCAACATGTGGAAAATGACCTACCCAGAGACACTGGCATCTTAGAAATGTTGAGGAAACTTATCAATAGAGCAGAAGTTGATGGGAAATACATTTCACAGATACGAACAACAGTATCTTTGTTCTCTTCTGTGAGAAAGATGTTTGTTGAAAGAGTCTGTTTGCAGGTTGGCATTAGTATAACCCTTGTAACTGTGGAAACAAAAAACACACAAACAGCCATTCAATACCATGCAGAAGGTTTGCTCAGGATGGATACTGCAGCATCACTGGTGTATCTGGGGAAGAAGGGGTGGGGGGAGAAGGATTTAGGCTTCCACAAAAAAAACCCCAAACAAAAAACTACAACATTTTGTCAATGCTAATTGTTCTGGTCTTGTCATTTGTATACCACATGCACCAATTATTTACACATTTAATTCCACAGTGGAGGCTAAAGACTTTGTAGTGAAGAATAGAGAGATACTTTTTTGTTGTTTTATTTTTGGTTTGGGGTATTTTTTCTGTATTTAGTGAAATATATAAATGCAGAAATAATTGAGTCCTGGTCCAGCTTCCAGCTGTAGACATTAAACCCTTTGCATTGTCTCCCTTGGCTCAGAGGTTGGTTTATATGCACTGGTTTATTTTTCCAAGATTTAAAAAAAAAATAAAATAAAAAAAAATTAAAAGAAATAGCTGAACCGTGATGAAAACTGGGAAATCTGTTGGTATTGAGAGCTTCTGTTTACCAAGCAGAAGAGTAACTATGTGCCTCTTGGGACTTCAAAACCAGTCAACTATATTAGAGAAAGGAAGGTCACATTCACGTATTTTCCATATAGGAAAAGCAAATTAGAATCAATCCACAGCTTTGAGGTTTCATCCTATTTCAGCTGTGGGATTGGAGGCTGTCATGAAGCACTAACACTAAGCAGGGAATAACTAAGCAGCCTGGTTCCTGTAGGGTCAGGGAGTGTTTACCCCAGTCAGTCATTTCAGCTGGTGTCAATCCCCATCCCAGAGGAAGAAGGAGCTACTGGTGAAGACAGGCACTTTGGCTAAAAAAATCAGAAGTGCTCTAAACCCAGAAATTGTTTCCTGCTACATATACCAATTGCCTCGCCACATGTAGCAAGAGCAGTGTGACGATCTACTTACTGCACCATTCGTTCCTTTTAATTTAGATGCTTATAATTTTTATCAGCATGGGAGTGAGAAAAGAGAGCAGCAAAGGGCAAGAATCAGCAAATGGCACACTCAGATTTTTTTGCCAGCATCTTCCCTATTCTGTTTGTTGGCTTTGGGTCCATTGCCACATGTTGGCCAACTATTAGGGCTTTAGATATGCATTGAAACAGAAATGTGGATGGCAATTAAGATAAATATGAACATGTATCTAGCTAACGTCATGATAAAGGGCCAGACCCTGCAGCCATGACTGCTCTGTGTAAAAATTGCCTGTAACTCTGGCAGAAATCCTAAATAAAGAGTCAGGTCTTACCACCCTGAAATCAATGGGACTGAAGCAATGCATTTTGGAATAGTAAAATATAAAAGGTTAGTGGGGGGAGTGGAAACACAATGACAAATTATTCCCTAATATCTTTGCAGTCATCACCAAATGATCACTAACAGATGTGCTGATACTCATATGAATAAATACGTTCCAGACGTTAGTGAGAATACGAATTACTACAGTTGGTAAATAATTGCTGGGCTGCAGTGCACCACATTTCCTCCCTTTAGCTTCTACTCGTTTCAAGTACCTTGTTTTAAAATCAATATACAGCAATTGTATGTTTCACTGTGCTGTGATACTTCTTTGCTGCTGGTGAGTTACTTCACACTGCTGATTCTGTCCTCAATGCCATCACGTAAATGATCTCTGCCTAGCAACAACAAAAATGTGACCAAAACCCATAAAAATAATGAAACCTGGGTGGCTTAAGTTTATTATTAGAGGACAGTTGGTTCTTGGGAGGAGTTACCTTGCTGAGGCAAGTGGAGTGAAGTGCAGTAGGTGAGCTCCATCTTAGCATCCTGGTAGTGACACTGTCAATTCCACACACACATGCTGCCTCCAGCTTAGATACTCCTTCTGTTCACACCAGAACCTTTTAGCTCCTAATACAAAGACCTTGTGAGTCAAGCAGGACCTCAGTATGCTCGGTGTCCAATGGTACTCAGAGGATTTCAAGAGAAAGACACAAAAAAATACCATTCCTGTTTGCTGCCCCCGAGTCAGTAAGTGAAGGGCAGTGCTGCTAGTTGATAATAAATGTTGGAAGCTGAAGGTGTTTTCTGTAGGAAAACATATTTTGAGGGCAGTTAAGCCTACATTCATTTCCAAATTAAGAATAAAAGGAATAGGTTTGGTGTAGTGATTATTTATTTAAGTTCATTATATATAAAATTTCTCATCAGATGATTTTTGAACATAAATATATTTCATTTTGCTTCCCAATAACTACCTGGAGATGATCATAGGGTGAAAGGATCTCCTCAATAATCACCAGATAATTTACAACCAAATAAATTTGTAGACAGCACCAATTTAATAACCAGCCAAAAGGTGACAGCACAAAAAATTTGTGGATGTAACCTCATACCTGAGAGTGGTCAATGACATATTAAATTAAAGATCTCTCTCTTGTGGAAGCCAACTAAAAGCCTAAAGAAAGGATTTATTAACTCATTTGTCATTAAACCCAGCACTTTCTCAATCCACTAGAATTACTAGAAAGTTCATACAGCTAAACATGAAAGGGGTCAAAGTATTCCAGTCTTATAAGTGAGGTTACAACTGTCCTCCCTTTTTTATAGACAGGTGCCCTAAGAATTATATTTCCTATGATCCTTTCTGATGTCTGAGCCTTACAAACTCTTATAAATTACAGCAAAATACTATTGAAAAAAACTGCAGAATTTATCACTAGCACAACAGCAGTATTTGTCATTACCAGAAGACAGACATATACATTCCCAAAATGTGAGTAACTTGGGAATATGAGCAACCTGACACAGCTGCCATTACAGTGACTGGCAGCAGCTTTAGTAACTATGCAGGGGGGAAAAAATAAGCTGCCTAATGAGCTGATGTAGTATTTGACAGTATTTCCATTTTTAGGTTGTGGTAAAGCATAAAAATGTAAGCGAAGTTCAAGAACGAACTGATTTTGTTTTAGAAGACCATAACTTCTACTGATTTTGGTAGGAATTGTGTCAGCTTATACTAAACCTCGGACAATATTCCAGGTGTGGTCCCACCAGGGCAGAGAAGAGAGAGGGAGGAGAACCTTCTTCGACCTGCTGGACACACTTTTCTTAATGCACCCCAGGACACCATTGGCCCCCTTGGCCACAAGGGCACATTGCTGACCCCTGGATAACTTATTGTCTACTAGGACTCCAAGGTCTTTCTCCATGGAGCTGCTTTCCAGCAGCATGAGCCCTAATCTGTAGTGGTGCCTGGTGTTATTCTCCCCCCGATGCAGGACTCTACACTTGTCCTTATTGAACTTCATTAAGTTCACCTTTGCCCAGCTCTCCAGCCTGTCCAGGTCACTCTGGATGGCAGCACAGCCCTCTGGAGAGTCGGCCACCCCTCCCAGTTTTGTGTCATCAGCAAACTTGCTGAGGTTATTCTACATAATCTGGCAGCATTTCTATAATCCTCCCATTTAACCAGACTCTTTTTCCACTTACTGTAAATTTCCCTCTTCCATTTAAGTTTTTCCACTAGCTACTTGCTTGTCTTTGCAGGTCTTCTGCCTCCTCTATTTGATATTTTTCAAGGGAATACATATATCTTGAGCGTGGAGGAGGCAGCGTTTGAATACTGACCAGCTTTCTTGGGACCCCCTACCTTCTAAAGCACTAGCCCATGGGATACTTGTAAGCAGATCTTTGAAGAGGACAAAGTTAGCCCTCTTAAAGTCCAGGGTAAAAGTTTTACTTAGTACCCTGCTTCCTTCCATAGCAATACTAAACTCCAACATGTCACTACAGCCAAGGCTGCCCCCAACCTTAACATCTGCAAACAGACTTTCTTTGTTTGTTAGTAGAAGGTCCAGCATTGCACCTCTCCTTGTTGGTTCTTCCACCACCTGCAGCAGAAAGTTGTCATCGCTGCACTGCAGGAAGCTTTTACACTGGTTATGCCTGGCTGTGTGATCTTTCCAACTAATAGCAGGGTGATTGAAGTCACTCATGAGCACCAGGGCACGTGATCTTGAGGTTACTTCCCGCTGCCTGCAGAAGGCCTCATTGACAAATTCTTCTTGGTTTGGTGGTCTGTAGTAGACACCCACAACAGTATCACCCATGTTTGCATGTCCCTTAACTCTTACCCATAAAGCTTTCAACACTTTCATCGTCTCCCCCTGGGTTAAGCTCAATGCATTCTAGTTGCTAAAAGAGCAAATCCACCACCTCGCCTTGTCAGTCTGTCCTTCCTAAAAAGCACATAGCCGTCCAATATTACATTCCAGTCATGTGAGCTATCCCACCCTGAATCTGTTACTGCAATGAGATCATAGCCCTGTGACCACACCCAGATTTCTAGTTCATCCTGTTTATTCCCTATGCTTCTTATGTTGGTACACAGATACTTCAGAGACTTAGTTGAGGAGCACCTGTTACCATTGTGGTTGGTCTGGTCTATTTGCCCATTAGCTGCAATGGCATGCGCATTGCCATGTTGGACCACACCCCCTGCAAACTTCAGTTTAAAGCCCTCCTGACTAAGTTGGCCAGCCTACCCCCCAAAAATCTCTTGCCTCTTCAAGACAAATGTATTCCATCCCTCCCAGGAGGTTATAGTCATGATAGAATGTCCTGTTGTCATAGAAGCCAAAATCTTCATGATAGCACCACTGACTTACTACCTGTTGTTACTCTTCCATGTATGTACGAATGACACTGAAAGCAGGAACCTGAGCAAAATCAAGGCAGAACATAAAGCTCTCAGGATACAAGTTAAAAACATTGGAGCGCAGGTTATCTTTTCTTCTATCTTGCCATGAAAAGGGGGCAGCGAGATATAGAATAATTCACATTAATTTCTGACACCATTTGCCAGTCTGAAACTCATGCATTGTAGGATGACCTAAAGCAAACTGAAAATAGAGTTTAAAGTGGGTCCTTCTTTGCAATGTAAGGGCATATACAGTTTTAACTACATTTACTTTGTTTCACATATAAACAACAGCTTCTAAACAAACAGAGCCTTCTAAGAACTATTTGTTTCCAAGTCTGTCAGTTTAGAATTAATTTTCTGGGAAATAGTTGTCATACCACAGCCAAGACATTTTTGCCCCGTGATACTTATTTTGCAAAATGAAAACTAACAGTTACAGCTTTAAGAGGCAACAAGCACAGCAACTACTTAACAATTTGTTCTTGGCAGGATCTGACCATGTCCCAATACTCTACAGATTAATGTTTTTACAAAGGAAAAATGCAGTATTCAGCAGGGAAAG
>NW_009953947.1:977282-983625 GCF_000747805.2 Chaetura pelagica
GAAAGAGATTATTGCTGGCTGGAGTGCAAAGCAGAACATTGCTTCTTCTGTTCACTTCTAGCACAGTATCTCATCTTGGAACCTGGCTATCGCACCTCTTCAAGAAACCTGCACCACCGCACCCCTTCAAACAGCAGATAGACCAATTGCTATCTTGGAAAACACTTTTTGGGAGGGATCTTTCACAGTTTTACTTGGAAACTACGTTTCAGGCTCCCTTTGCAGGACAGAGGAGGATGCACATCTTTGACTTCTATCAGTTCAGCTCACTCAACCATTCCTTCAGGACTTTGACCCCTTTCACGTGCTGGGTATCAGAGCCAAAGCAAGCATGTATGAGTAAGGTTTTCATGCTCTGCCAAGTTTGACGATGTGTCTTTTCTCCATGGAAAGAATGACAGCAATTCACAGAAGAGACAAATGAAGGGACTTGTGAAGGCAATCCCTGGATTCCACATCTGTGCTGCTGGCCAGTCCAACTCAGTGGCTTTCCAACATTCCTCCTCCTTAGCTGGGTCACCACGCCAGCGGCAAAGGGCAATGCCAAGCCCATGACATGTCAGGAGGATGTACAAAGGGTGAGAGACTCTGCCTCTGCACTGAAGCACAGGGTACCAGGCAGAAATTCATCATGTCTATCCCACCAGTGCCGTGAATGTTGTGGACCAGAAGCAGTCCTCTTCTGACTTTGCAGATTACCTTGATCCAGGGGCATAGTGTCAGAACCATGATTCAAGTTAGTAAACAAAAAAAAGTAGGTTGAAAAAAAAAGATCCCATTCCATATACTACCATATCACCTTCCACTGCAGTGCTGCCCTAGCAGGTAATGGCTCCCTCAGGGGAACTTAAATCTATAGATTCATCAATACACAGCAGGTTTTTGTTGCTGGTGTTTGGTTTTGTTGTTTTTTTTCTTTTGTCAAAGGTTAAGAATCTCTTACAAATTTTCCACTAGTTTACACTTATGTACAGAGAAAAACATCCTTTTCTAGCTGTACTTCAGCAACATAGAAGGGAAAGCAAAGACATTTTAATATGTCTCTCGATTTATTTACATTTTAAACTTCACCTAGAGTGATGTTTCCATGACCCTGCTGACTCAGCCCTCCTTAGACTAGTGCACCACAGATCACTAACCCCTGCAATGGGAACTCTAGTTTCATGGAGATGAACCAAAGCAGCGTCAGCCCTTTGCTGATCAGATAACCAAGGAAAAGTATTTTGAGGCAAAGTTATGTAGATGGAGGAAGTGCCAAGTCGGGAATACACAGAAAGATCTGGAAGTGTTTTGATCAGGACAGACTGACTTTATCTACAGGACAGGGTGAAATAATTACAGCTAAGGTTTTAAATCTGTTCACAGCAAGTAGGATATTTACTACATGAATACAGGAAAATCAAACTGGATCTTGGACACCCTGATGGTAAAAGTGAAAAGGGACAGGTATTTCTGAGTTGTCCATTTAACATAGAGACTTGATATCAGTATCAAAACTGCCTCATTTTTCAAACAATGGGGTTGTCTCTGCTTAATATGCTTGATACTGATAAAATGGTTACAGTTCACACACATTTGCAGTGCTTACAGGAATAGTATCAGGAATAAGACCCACTAGGAGTACAGCTAAGGTTAGTTAACCTTGAAGGATACTGCTCTCTGAGAGGGAGAAATGTCTGATAGTGTCTTCAAAATACTATTTTTTTTTTCAATATTAAACATGAACACAGCAGTACCAAAGCTACATTGAATGGAAATAAGCTACATTTTAAAAGTAGCAGTTCTATCATATTTTTGAACAGAGATTTATGTGACCTCTTGTCTGTCCTGTGCAAAAAAAGGACTGATGGGATGGCAAGGCTGGATTTTCAACAGCCTTGAGGCTACAGTCCATGCTTCAGTTTGTGCCCATCACTCAGTATGAAATATTGAGAGGAATCAATAATGAAGTAGAAGGCTGTGGTTGCCCTTAGGCCTTCCAGGAAATGTGCTCAGGAGCAGCATTTGCATTGAAGCTCTCAATATATTTTGGATATACTTGTTGAAAACTCTACTGGTCCATGCCAGTGTGACAGAAATGTCTCTTTTTACTTCATTTTGGGGCAGTCATTCCCCATGAAAGATATCAGCAAGACATTATTCTGACTAGCAGAATGGTGTCTTCTCTAGGGATACCAAGATCATTTCTGATGTTCTCCACTTCTAATAATGCCAGAAATTCCCTAACAGACTTAGTGAAGGGGCTTAAATTTTTCTGGTTCTACAGAGATATTAAAAATCCCATGGCCCTTGCAAAAAATAAGGGAAAATCTGCATACCGGTGGTGACGCCACTGAAATCCGGGAAGCTGACCTGTGTTTATAGACCATGTGTTCCTTTTGTTTTGTATTATTGGCAATTAAAAATCCTTGGCTAAACTTGGTGAATATCTTTCTTAAATCTAGACATACAAGACTTTAATGACTCTGGAAAAAAAGAACATGAAGAATCCTATTTTACAACAGAATCTTTAATGCTTGTTTAATAAGCTAATTTATTGCAGTTCATGGTTTTCATTTCCTCACAAAAACCACATCAGAACAGATCTTCACAATCAAATGCATTATTGGCCCAGCTCCACCTTCCCATTAACTGCAAATCATAAGCTAGCTCTGAAAAATAAACCTGATTTACTTTAAGTAGAAAGAGAACAGAAAATAAAAGCAGTTGAAATATATCGGATGCTGAAAAAAAAGGCTGCAAAGTTTAATTTTAATCCTGAGTAAGTGATCTGGAGCACAGCTAGTGCATGTGCCTAAAGACTAAGTTGCCTGCTGTGCAAAGGCTTTCTGCTTGTGGTTTAATGCGTGTGACAGCTTTGCTGATGGGCCCTCCTAGGTCTCTAGTGCTGTGCTTTGAGTTTAGTGCTCCAAATAGTTTGAGGAAAAATGCCATCCCCCAAAGAGTGCTAATTATAAGGCTCTCATGAATTAATTTATTACAATTTCCCATTATTCATTATCTCAGGCATTACACCTGTAGCTCTCACTGAAGTATTTATGGCTCTATCCAACAGAGTTGCTTATGCCAAACTCCAGGCAAGACCTGTCTGTACTGAAACATAGGGATGAAATGTGCTATAGGATGACCACAAGCAGGCAGCTGCTAACTTGTCAGTGAACTGAGGACAAACAGAGCCTGAAGGACAGCAAAGTGAGAGGAAGGAGACCAGTTCAAGAGTGCAAACTTTAAAAGGCGACAGCCAGCCAGGGACACTCGCTTCCTTACCAGCAGGGTTAAAGCTGTGAGGAAAGCAACTAGGGTGTAAGCAGATTATTAAAACAAGCTTACGCAACATATTCTAGGTGGACACAGCATGCAAAATGTTGGAAAATAGCCTTTTATTTATGAATATTGGAGAGACACATCTAACAAAGCCCTCTGAGATGCTGAGTATATCAGCCTGGCCATGGCACAGGCATGAAATTTGGTCAAGGGACTTCTTCTATTAAAGAGTGTAGACAATGCACTGTCCCTTTATAAAGTGTAAATGTATTTTAAAAGACAGAGTCTCTCCCTTTGCTCCACTGGCACTGCTACAGCCACTGGAGGTGCCATAGTAGCAACTCATTGGTAACAGGAGAGAAATTAATCTGCCTGAGCCACTTAACAAACACATGCTTCTACAGATAGGCTTTATTTAGGGCTCTGAAGTCTAAAATGAACATCCAAATGAAAGACAGCTAGTGCAGGCAGAAGAGCAGGTTAAAGACTCAGACAAACAGTGCTTGACAAGCAGGGAGTTGAATGCTGCAGCAGCTGCCATTTCAAAACAGGCTTTATCAATACTTCACAAGACCGGATTCATCCCAGCACAGGCAGTGCAGGTGTACACAAGAGAGACACCTGCTTCTGGGATTAGCCCTTTGAGTTAACACAATGTTTTCCACTTTCGATGAGACCAGTATGCAGGAAGCAGAAACATGTCTCGCATCTGACAAGTTTTAGTAAAGCCCACTGATGGCAACTAAAGAGAAAGGGGGAGCAATGTACCTCCATGACCTTTCCTATCCCACAAACTTCAACTTACCTCAGCTCTGGCAGAGCTAGAAAAACATGGGCAATAGCAACACAGGCTGAACCACTGGACATTTCTTTGTTTTTCTGGTTCTTATTACTTTTGTTACCTTGTGGCCATTTTCATGCATCCTTAGAGATAATGTGGAGGTTTTGCAAAATTACTTGGATTGGAAGGGACTATAAGATCATCTAGATCATCCATTGACTCAAAAAGAGGCCAGTTCCAACCTGAGACAGAAAAACAACCAAAATATGAGGGGAAGAGACATAAATGTAGTAGATAGAAGGGAGAATAATCATGTCCTAGTTTTAAATTGTGGTTTTTACCATACACTTAATTCCTCCTTCCTTCCAGCATTTGTTGAGCAATGCAATGAAATCACACATTTAGGTGTATAGAAGTCCCTTCTTACAGTAAATAGAGTGGCAACTTATCAATGCAAATTAAGAGTGAATAATTAAAAAGATACTTTAGCTGATATTTGTAATAGGAGTGTTCATAAGGAAAAATTAACACCATATTAAAGGAAAAAAAATAGTAACTTGTAAGCCTTAGGGCAGGAGGAACTGACATGATGTTATTGTATGCTTTATGCCCATGCAATATTAATGCAATCACCATGACAACTGTGACATCCTCTGAAATTATACACCTTTCAATTACAGAACATCTTCTGAAGGAAAAACACATCTGCAGTTTGCAGGAAGGCTGCTGTAATCTAAAAATCTATCTCCTCTTTTGATATGCATTGAGACATTTCTTTATTAATTCTTTCTTCTAAAGGCTATCATGAAGTTTCTAATTTGTATCTGATCTAAGCTTAAACATGACTGTGTTTTTTTTTCATAGTGAAAAACAAATACATAATTTAAATTTACACAATTATTGTTTAGAGGCAACATATCATACAGAAAACCCCCCAAATTCTGCAGGAAGCAACTGACCAAAAATCTTATAAAAATTAAACGGTTCAACATGTCAAAACCAATCATGGCTACATCCACCAGCCACCTTGCTTAATCAGGAGCTAAAGCAGGATGAATCCTTTACATTTCTGTATTTTTAGTACTATGTTTTACATGAACAAAGGATCTGAATCACCCTGAGAAAAATATGGGAAGCTATATAATCTGGGGGCCTGCCATAATTGCTCAGTAAAGTAATATAAAGGCCACCAGGCACCATGTCATGAGAATGTTAGCCTTTCCATTCAGAAAAATTAAAATTACATAAGCAAGCTTTCATCACAAAGCAAAATGGCTCATGTTGATTGCACACAGGGCAGTCCTCTTGTTTTCATAGTCTCATTACAGTTTCCTTTCAAATTGAAACCAGGCTATGATTCAAATGCCCATTCCTTCACTCATCTCAATGAAGTGAAAGCATCCAGTACCTCAGGTTTATTAGGAAGAAAACAAAGATTTATCAGAGAAGAAATAATGAAAACCAAGTGCTAAGTGTCTTGCCCCCAGAGGAAACTGGGGTGGAGGTTTAAGGTAGCAGCTACTTACTTTTACTTTACTCTCCCTGTCGCTGAGGGAGAATGTACTGGATGGTGTCCGAGAAATATCAAGCTCACTGGTAGTTCTCATTCAACAAAAATAAGTTAAAAACATTTAAGTGCTTCAACATCCCTGTTTATCTTCATAAAACGCTGCAGATAATAGTGAAAATTAGACAAAGAGAGGATGCTTTGATCCATCAAAATTGAATTCAAACATCCAAATCCTTTCACTGGGTGGGAGACTTTTCTCTAGTATCTATCTTCACCATATCCTGGTTAGACAGGCTTATTTGTCTTCAACTTCATTCCCACTTGTTCAACCTTATAAAATGCTCCTGCATAAAGACAGCATGTTGAGAACTTACAGTGAAAGACATTGAAGTCAGTTATAAAACATTCACTCTACCACATCAGCAGAATAATGCTGCTCTGGTTTATCTTCCTTACAGCCCAAGGAGATGACAGGAACATGGTTCTGGTGGTCAAGGGATGCTCTGCCATTTCCAGGCAGAAGAAGGGAAGAGTGCTCTGGTGCCAGCAAGAAGAGTGACTGGTCTTGACCAAAGTGTTCAGCGATTAGAAAGCCATGACACTGATCTCAGTCATGGACACAGCTACTGATAAAAAACTACCCAACATCCTTGCCATTACACCCAGCTGAAATGTTGGCTCCATCATTCGCCTTGTGAATGCAGTTAAAACCATATGAGACAGGCCCTGTGCAACTATGTGTCCCTAGTCAGGGGAATATAGAAAACACTGCATGTTAATTAATTCCT
>NW_009953947.1:983705-991984 GCF_000747805.2 Chaetura pelagica
CCTGCTGTCATCAGACTTATAGCAGATGTGATATTGGCCTAGTGACAAATTCCTGAACATAGGTCTTTTCCTGTCAGTGGCTGAATAATGCAATGTGGGTAAGAGATGCTAAGGAGAGAGAGGGAGTCTTGGAGAGATTTTCACTGTGTTGATGAAACCTCTGTCTGCTTTGCCACAATAAGAACAGCAGCATAGCATGGGTGATCAAATACGGTCTAAATATATAAACAGACAACAATCTTACACTTTCTGATGTATATTAACAAATCATAAAACCAGTATTATAACTAATCTATAAATTTATAACAGACCAAATGCCTTTTGCTACAAACCTCCCTGTTAAAGATTATTTAAAAAAAATAAAATAAAAATCACAAAACAACAAACAGCAAAGTCAACTAAATCTGAAAATCCTTAGGAAACATTTAATCCTGCATTTGGTTAAAATATTATATATGTGTGCATGTTAAAAGAACCTGGAGATGTTGTATATCTGCTCACTTTTGAAAAATCTATCATCTGACAAACATCAGATTTATGGAAACTCAGTTCCTGTGACACCATGATTTAATTTAAGATGTTAAATTCTGTGATTAAGCTGGCAGAAATGCCTGACACACCCACTGTAATAAATAACACTCCATTTTGTTTCATAGCTGTTTCTTGGATATGGATTTACGTACCTTCAGTAAAGTGAAAACACTTTTGAAGTAGAGGAGAACAGCAGAAGGAATTTTTAGCGTAAATTTCAGCCAAGCATAGAATCCTAGAATGGTTTGGGTTGGAAGTAACCTTAAAGAACATATAGTTCCAACCCCCCTGCATGGGCAGGGACACCTCCCACTAGATCAGATTTCTCAGGGCCCCATCCAGCCTGTCCTTGAACACTTCCAGGAATGGGGCTTCCACAGCTTCCCTGAGCAACCTGTTCCAGTGTCTTACCACACTCACACTAAAGAATTTCTTCTTTATGTCTAACTTAAATCTAATTCAACAAATGTTGCAGAATCTTTACCTCTGTATGAAGCAAATCAGTCTACAGCCTTATGTGAAGTACTGAAAGATCACCAAAGGCTACCTCCTAACTCATAGCTCCCCAGCAGAGCTCAACCCAACAGGTTTCAGTCCCTACATCATGCCTCTCCAACTTTACCCTGGAACTTTTATTATTGTTATTATTAGAATTAGAATTATCACAACACCAAGAAACAACAAGAAGAGCAGGACCAATATTACTTTGAACACATACAACAAGATGTATCATAACCCTGAAGAAGTTCTATAGACTTGGCACAAGGAGATTACACACACACTGATGTAGAAGAGCAGTGAAAAAATATAGGCCAACATGACTATTAAGGATCCCAGCACACCAGAGGGGTAACTACTGTAAATTAAGCTGATGGAACTGGGCTGATTTACTGAGGAAACATCCTGTCGAGTTTGTATTATACTTAACTGCTGGTTCATATTTAATTATAAAAACCTTAAAGCAACACAAAAGCTTACAGCAACAAAGCTGGCTCCTGCTGTGCACCAGCTGTGTGCAGTGACAGAGCATGACAGATAGTCCTGGCCTTTGGGGGGGTCTGGAGACTAAAGTAGAACCTCAGAAATCAAAAATCCTGGCTTCTTCATAGACACAATCTTAGTTGCAAGACTACTTTTCCACTGTGCCCATTTCCATCCTTGGGAAATAATTATTGCTGTCAGTACTGGTTCTGTTTTCATTTACTTCAGTGGGAGGAAAACACTACAAGAAGCAGATTACTGGGCTGAAATTCGAATCCTAAAGCATCTTTTGGGAAGACTGAAGTGTGAATCTCCCTGACCTTTGCACTGTTGCCTGTTGGATGGGCAGAGCCTGGTACCCCAGCCCAAGGGTTTGCTCACGGACTGTGTAATGGATCAAACTGTGGCATGTACACACACCCAGGCCACGCACAGCCTTGCTTCCCAGAGCCCAGGCAGGGCTGTGACATGCACATCTGTCCTCACAACACAGATGTTGAGGAAGCAAACACACAGAGCAAGCAGAAATGCTTCCTTTCAGGGGAAAAATAAATTAAAAAAACAACAACAAACATGTTGACAACCTGGTGTACAAGCAAGACCTCACAGTGGATTGGGAAGAGAGGCTGGACAGTTTCTTAAAGAGCTAATTCACCCCTGGATTTGTGTTTCCAGGGCAGACAAAAAAAATCTATAATGCTGCTTTTGTCTAATGGACAAATTCAGTGAGTCTATTTCAGCAAATTATTGTCATTAAAAGCAGCTGTAAGTAGGAGAAAAACCAAAGATAGTTACACATAGAATCATGCTGCCAGGACTATGGCAAAATAAATTAATATTTTAGAGGAGGATGGGATAAACTTACAGTAATGCCAAATTATGAAATAACCAAGTCAGAAGAGATTTTTCTTTCTGCGTTCCACTGCTGAGAATTATTTCCTGCAATGTAAATCCCAAAGGATGTTCCCTCCCCTCCTCAGTCCCCACCCCCTCTCTAAGAATGGGGAAAAAAACAAAAAAGGCTTCAAGTCTTCGTCACAGAAAGAGTCTGAGTGCAGAGGAGATGAAGTTAACAGCAGGGGGTCCAACACAGAACATCACTCATAACTTGTCCATTTTATTTCCCTTCAGCTGTTTATCACATTTTTCCATCTGTTTCAAGAGAGGCTCTCTATGATTTTGGAAAATCAGATGTGCTAAGTTCATGCTAAAAATATTTCAATTGCAAAATAAGATACTTCATAAAATACCAGAAGGCCAGAAATAATTCACAGGGAAGCTTTCAAAATGCTTCAAGAACCCTTTTGTATAAAATTGCATGCTAAATCATAAATACCCTAGGAGAGAGAGGACTCCCCAAAGACTCTTAAAGCTAACTGAAACTTTTTGTGCATTAACATTTAGAAATTGGGATAAAAAGGAGGAAAAATGTTGAAGGTGTTTTAAAAAAATCTTTTCATAGTACACTGAGTAGATGTTCACATATCCAATTAATATATTTATTTACTAATTTTCAGTTAAATTCAGAAATTTCAGGTAGGTTTTTAAGAAAGTTGTAGCATGTATTACCAGAGCAAATACACTGACATCCCATTATTACAGTATCACCACTCGTCTGCAGAGCCAGGTAAGATGACTCTGTGCTTCTCTCATGTCATTGTAAAGTAAACCATATTAACTGAAACCAACTTGAAAGCTGACTTTGCATTTACCCTTGACTGGCCACACACATGGTTAGTTCCACAGCTGAGCTGACAAGGGTAGCTTCTTTAGCTGAGCTGCTCCAGTGTGAAAGGCCAGTTTCTACTCTGCCTCACCCAACTTCTTCAGGCATTGCTATTTTGCAAAACTACCCAATATTTTGGTTTCTAACTAATTCATTATGTCATAATCTCTCTATATGCTTTAACGTGTTAACTCCTCCATGCCTTTGAAGCAGGCTGTATTTTTTACCTGAAAAATAGTCTGCAATTCACAAGTAGATTTTAGCAATGAAGAGTTGCTCGTATTTTGCAGCACTATTTCAAAAAGCCAGGAAGAGGTCTTGTGTTCCTCCTCCTGAAGCAGGGCAGTAAGGCAATATTACAAATGATCTTGTAAAATACATTTCAGTGTGGTGTGTTTAAACTGCTCCAGATCCAGCTTTGATACAGCAAAACCAAGAAAATCATGTGCCAAGAAAGATTTCTGGCAGGCAAGGAACCAAAGGCCATAAAGCCCACTATAGATTGTATTATTTTCAACCATTTACTCGTTACTTAGTGACATACCCTCTCCACTGCTTTTCTTTCACTGTGTTTCAATTACAACACATAGACAATATTGTGCAGCAAGACTCAATGCAATTACATATTTTCAGCCAAATTCCCAGCTTACAGGACCCAATAAATACACAATTATTTAATGTAACCAGACCAAATTTCCTGCCTGAGCAACTTGACTGTCTATGTATTTAAAAGATCCACAATGATGAGTACAAAGTTTGAATTTGTAGTTTTAATTCCTTGCTACAATATATAGCAGTAATTCTGCACAGCTGTATATTCAACTTCCTGGGAGCAAGCTGTCAGAATCATGACCACATTTAAATAGCGTTTCTAAGATCAAATTGGCTTAAACCTAAGAAAGTTCTAATAACTCACTAGCCTTCACTATTGGCCACTTGTACATTAGTATCACAGAATGACTTTTTCCTTTCAGCCTTCCTAGGTGGGAAAGTCCAAACTTCCCACTCCAAACATTCTATGTGCAGCCTGTAACTGATATTACAGTGCCAAACAAATGTGCAGTGCCAAGAGACTTCTCAGTGTTTGTTCCTGATTACTTTACTGCTGCCTGTGCTGTTATTCAGCCACACTAGGCTTCTGTAATTCATAATAATCATAACAACAAAGGGGTTGCCTGTGGATAATCATCTGTGAGAACTGCTAACAGCGTCAGAAAAAAAGACTCTCCATTATGTTAAATCCAGCTTGGAGAATCCCAAAAGACTGGGGAAGTGCATCCCCAAGGTCCTGGGGTGCTTTCAAAGCACCTTACCACATTCCAGGCAACATCCGTCTTCAGCTTCCCAGAGCTCTGACATGCCAGTGGGGCCACCCAGGAGGGCCACAGGCAGCATGCTCTCCTATTACAGCAGCACTATTTGTTGGACACTGTCTACATAATGAAAAGCTCAGAAAGGCAGAGGGAGTTGGATTCCAGCCCTTAGTCCACTAGACTCTCCCTTCCACAACAGAAAGGCAGAAATTATTTCCTCTGTAACATCACCCACATTATGGAAATGGCTTGGCTTTTTGCAAGAGACTCTGTTGTCCCAGGAACATCAAGAGGAATAGTATGGTTAGATCTTCAATATAACCTTTGTTGCTTGTAATTCTCCCACTCACCTTCAGTACTACTTCTCTAACCTCCAGCAAGGTGAGCAGCTCCATATTTCACACTGTTGCTCTGAAGGATTTTTAAAGCAGATGTTCCACTGAAGTGTGGAGTTTTCAAAGCAGAAAGGAAGTCTGTAGCAAAGAATTGCAGCAGATAAAGCAAAAATTTAAAAAGCACCTACAATTTCTTTTGTTGCACTCACTGGTGCAGTTTTGTCATTTTGTTTCTGCCACGTTTGTTGTTACTGTGAAATAAGAGTATTGATTAGAGGAAGTAGAAAGAAGGCATTCACAAAAGCCTTAAATGCAAAAATTGATAAAAGTATAACAGTTTTAGGGAAAATTTGATCTAGAACACTATAAAGACCATTTGATATTTGTTGGTTTTTTCTTTTTCTCCTCACCCACAATCATAAGCAGCTGCAAATCTAGGTTTGAAAAAAACCAAAAACAAGTGATCAGTTCCAAAAAGAAAAAGATGTTAACTTTAGAAGTTGTTTTATGTCTCTATTGCTGATTTCCAGGCATGGTAAATATTTGCCTAAAGTATTTACTTTTGTTTTATAACTATAAGTCCAGATTCATTAACACACCCTATTTGCTTTATGCTACCCCAAAGATGAAAAGGAGCTGTAAACTCAGCTGAAAAAAACTGGTTATGCTTGCTTCATATAGGCAGACTGAAATACAACAGCAAGAATATACCAGTCATAAAAATCTGTCTACACTGGGAATAGACAATTTGCCTTCCTAAAATCTTAAGCTTTAAATGGAAAATGTGTCTCTTGGCTACTGGTGTAATTTCCATCTTTCCTATAACATTGAGCTATGTCTTAAAAATTGTGTATTCTGATAGCAGCTCATGTTTTTCAAAGGTCACTTATAACACATTTCCAAGCCTGCTGATGATTGAGCTTAAACACCAAGGGAATGATTCTTGTAATAGCTTTGTCTGTTCAGTGTCTATTACTCTCTATTTCCTGAGGAAATAAAATAATGAGAAATATTTAAGTCCCTGGTCACATATACAAATGTTACATAAGTGACTTCTGTGTTTATTTTCCTGAAAGAAAAGGGATTCATCATCTCTGAATTGCTCTGTTTATAAAAGTGTTAAAACCAAAGCATACAAAAGTCAATTCAAGTCTCCTGAATAACATCAGTGGACTTAACATTAGGCTTTAAAGTTGTTTATTGGAGAACAAAGGTATCCCTGTATGCCTGGGTTTAGAGATTAAATGCCATTGAACTTGTTAATTATGATTAATTTAATTATTTGAACATTATTTTTTGTACTTTCAACTCCAGATGTGTTAGATGGCTTAGAAGGCTATTTCCTCATTTTATCCTCACCTCCCTTACAGTTACACATTGCAGCCCAAAGAGACCATCAAGTATAATATATAGCAAACCAAGGTAGCACAGACAAAATCTGCATGTTATTAAGCTATTTTCTTTACACTTGTGACACTGAGCTGTTAATGGAACTGTCTGTGCACTCAGATAAAATATCATCAATAGGTATAAGAGCTGTCTACTGGTTGTCTTTACCTGTCTGCTAGATCATTTCTGTTTTCTCAGTAAACAGAAGATGAAAAAATCTCAAAACCCTGTGATTTGGTAAACTCAGCTGTAAAAATTGTAACACCTCATAGATATCAGTTATAATTAGCAATGCAAATTTGAGGTTGTTTAGCTAGAACCCCTACTTACTGAATGTCTTGCCACATTTCAGAAGGTTTTGGGGTATTTTGTCTTTGGATTTGGGAAATCCTAAGTATCCCATATTCTATAATTGCATGAACTCACTGTCTTTGAGGGTGCCAAGACCATGGAAGGCCTTAAATACAACATCATCACTCATCCTTCCACCTCAGTCATAAACAACCAATCCTCAGATCCTCCTTTGATCATACATGCAGCATGGAGTCCAGGAGTTGCACAGAAGACAGCCAGAGATTGTGTGTATATCCATATGATCATCATATAGAGACTCTTACAGAAGAGATACAGAAGAGAGATCGACCCATTAGTATTATTTACTGCTTTAAAAGGTCTTAATTCTTTGTCTTTCTATGTTATGGAAATCTGAGTCTCTTTCCATCTGCTTCCTCTCCAGAACTTTAAAAACAGCATTCACAACGGAGATATTAAGGTCTTATTTTCCAGCTATAACAATTCCACAGCCACTGGCATCCCCAGCTGCTTCCTCTTCCCCAAGATCTACTCACTGCCTTTCCTATTACCTCTTCCTGCTACTAAACCCTTCCCCCCTGCAAATCAATGCATTGCTTGGGAAGTGCATTTATTTTAGATAAATAACCAGAAGGGAAAAAAAAAAACAACCTTCAATGAAGTGTAAACTTTTCAGCTTCTACCAAAGTCTGTTTCATGAGCTGATGGGGTAAGTCAGGCTACAGAAGAGATTTCAGGCAGCCTACCTGAAAAAGTGATTTAGAAAAGCACTCAAACCTTCAAGTGGAGTCCCAAAGCCAAAAAAGAAAACATGCATGACATTTCTAAACTTTGGAGGAAACATTTAAGCATTGTGGTTCTTCATAATCATTGCATCACCAAGACTGTGAGTACCTGTGTGTGTTTTTTTCATCAGTATCTTTAGCACAGCTGTAGTGCTACAGGGGATGGAAAAGAGAGCAACAGATAAGAAAAAAAACAACTCACAAGTTTAAAAAAAACCCTCCTCTAAATTCAACCCAGGAAATATTTAAGCACGTAATAGGGCAGTAAGCAGAGAGCTGTAAAAATATGGTTATTTGAGGCATTTTCCATATATTGCACAAGATCATAGCTCTGGAAAACAGACAGTTTTAATAGAATAACTTGCAACAAAGACAGTAGGAAGTTTTTTCAAAGCATTACAAACTGCCAAGGCCACAAAACTAAGCATTCTGGACCACTGCCCACTTAAGAACATGAACATCCCATAAGGAGTTTAAGAGAGTTAAAGCAAGGAAGAAAATTCCATTCCTAGGAATCTTTTTCTGAACACAGCAGTCAAAGACTAGTGGTTCTAGAACAGAATTTTGGTTTCCTCAACATGCCACCTAACTCACCCAGAATGAACACGGTATTCTGATTTTTGTCTGTCTTTCCCTGGTCTAAGAACATAATGATTAAGTCAGCCAGTAATTATTTTGGCCTGGCCAGAAACAACACGGAGGCAGAGAAGGGGTTTTGATAATGTAGTTTTCTGATAATGTAGTTTTCTGTCTTTCATTCTGCATTTAAAAGAAGTGTATTACATGGTTAGTAATCTACAAACCTCTCAAAGAATATTTAAGCTTCGACACTGGAAAATTTTGAAGCTTGCTGAGATGATTCAAACTGGTAGTTTTTTGGTAAAACACTAATTCCATATTTTTTTAC
>NW_009953947.1:991999-1001199 GCF_000747805.2 Chaetura pelagica
CATCCTACCAAAAGGTGTTTGTGTTTTGTTTTTTTTTCAAAAAAAAAAAAGCTTTCCACTTTTAAACCCTTTTCACTTATAAATAGCTTTGCAATTCAAGATAAACAACAATAAATGGAAACTGATGCAGGAAAGAACTGTAAGAATGAATGAAGGACTAAAAAAACCACATTGTACAGAAAGTCTCATCAGGCTGCATCCAGCCCTCTCAACAAAGAAACCAAAATAACAGCTAAAAGTTGGCTAGCTCAGTCTTACGTGAGCTTTAAGTTTTTCCTGTTTGCTGGTAATTCCAAAACAATGGATAAATTAATTTAAAATTTAATTAGATTTTGTAAACTATTAGAAATAAGATAGAAAAAAGGTGTGAAAGGATGATTTTGTTACCATTCAAGGACAAAGAGGAGGGACATGGCTCTAGTCTCAAACAAGATAATAAAACTGGCTAAACAGTCACACCTTCAGGATACATGCAAATGAGTTCAGCCCCTGCTTTGGTTCAGAGCAAGGACCTAAGTAAAGGTCAAACTCTGAGACCTTCTGTTACATTTATTTTACTTCATACTAGATACACACATTTGTTGCAAAAGAATGAATTGCTAGGAATGGTAACTGATACATACAGATTCTCACCCTTCCGGAAATGAGAAGTCAATTTTATCTGAAAAGAAATCATTTTAACAAGACAAGGTAAAAATAACCACTTCAGCGTATTTACTAGCCCACTCAACAGGGCACTTTTCTCAGACTTGAGGAGGTCAAATGAATTTCAAAAATCAGACTAAATTTGAACCTCAACATCCCATTTGCCAGCTGATTAGCCTTGCCACTAGATTACAGAAAATACTGTATCACCATTCCCTCAGTTCTGTATATAGTATGACAATGACAAGTGGTGTCTCCAAAAACCTGGCACAGATGTATTTCACAAACAAGCTTCCAAACTGCTGACAAGATGCAATCAAGTGTGTAAGTGTTACTGGAAGAATGTAAGCCTTAGTTACCCAATATGCATAATGAAAATTTTGCAAATTATTTCTTTAGTGATCACATCTTCCTTACCTGTTAGATGTATAAGCTACATTGTTTTAAATAAACCAAACTACATTGCATATATCAAAGTCTAAAGCACACTTATCACCACATGCCAACTGATAGGCAAGCACCTGACAAACTGTTTCAACTTACTTGAGATTATGAACATTCAACTCAGTCAAATTATCCCACTTCTAGAACTGTTCATTGCTTTCTGAAGTCTTATTGAAAGTGATGAAACAGGTAACTCCTTTTTAAGCTTCCACTGAAAGTCAATTCATGTAAACAACCCTTTTAGAGCAGTCATCACAGTTTAGTTTCAAAGGACTGTAACACTTGTGCTTTGAAGTTTGGGGTTCCACAACATTGATACTGTTTTATTATTTCTTTCCTCTTTGTCAAGGAAATCAACTGTCAATGTACTGGATTAAAACATTAGAACTACCAGGTAATACTACATATTCTTTGCTGTAATTCCATAGAAGATACAAATGCTTCATTCTGCCTCTTTCAGCCTATGGGGGCATTGCATTTCAGTACTGGTCTTAGCAAGGCTCACACAGAGCACTTTAAGTGCTCCATTAATCTTCCTTTTACAGATTTGCTAATGAAAAAGTGAAATAAATTGTCCATGTCTCATTTTAATATTAAAGACACTATTAAATTAATTTACCAGCCTTCGGATCTTTTTAGATCTTTTCAGATTTTTAGAAACACTCTGAACATGAGATTACAGCACAGAAAGGGGCACAACCCTCTCCCTCAGTATTTGTAAGATCTGGCTGCCTAGGCTTTTAATATGCAGACATCTAACAGCCTTACCTGGGAAAGGGGTGAATAGCTGAACAACTGCACATACCTCACTATCTTCTCATAACTGGAGATTCAGACAATAAAAACATACAAAACCCAACTTCATACCACATTACTCTCCCAGTGTTGCTTTCTTCAAATATTGGACACAGCTGTGAAGTTCATTACGGAGTAGTCTCTTTAAAGCTGTCCCAGAACATTAGTCTCAAATGCTTGACTGACTACAAACATCTTGAAAAAGTTTTTTGTCTCAGCAGATGCTGTAATTTCTGGCTTTCTTCCATTCCTTGAACAGAGTCAGAATGCCAAAGACTGATAATGTTATAAAGAAATAAGTAGTAAAACACGGCAAACTAACAACATTTAAGACAAACCAATGTAACTTAGTATGAAAGATATTGACAGAAACTATAAGTAACAACTTCAGAATTGTATTAAACGTACTCAAATCTCCATGTGCAGAATTAGACTCTTTTTTACAATAACATTTCCAGAAGTATGAAGGATTAAAACCATATTTTTGTTAAAGATTAAAAATATTAGAAAGATTAACTTTTCCTTGCTGTCTAAAGACATAATACACAGAACAAGAACACATGTTCAAATATGTTTGCTACACTAAAACCACCAAACATAATTTGGATATGCTTTTTCTCGTTGTTGGTGTTTAGTTTTATATTCAAAATCATGCAGCTGATAAATTCTGGGGTTTGTATATTTTAATAAATCTACCAATGACTCATATTAAAAAAATACAAGCTCTGGCAATTTACACCAAGTGAAAGTTAACACTGTTCTCAGTGGAAAATGATCTTTCTTTTAATAACAAAGATCTCACTCAAAGTTAGACAAAGTATTTTAAGTTTGTGATTTATTAAATCAAAACCGTAATAGCTGCATCTTTGTTTTATCTGCCAAAAAAATCTTGGCATACCGGACAAGTACTAGCCTTTTAAAATCAAAACTATATAAAAGGATGACTTAGTTTCACAGGATTTTTATAATAGATTCTGTGGAGTTTTGTATCACATTGTAAGAGAATCATCATACAAGAACAAAAAAGTAAAAAATTTGTGACTATACACCAGCGTATTTTTTCAGAGTCAGACATTATGGTTCCAGAAGTAAAATGTTACACCACTGAGCTTGTATGCAAAACTGATGGATTATTCATGTATTTTAGTTAGATAGCTGTTACTTTCCTTTGACAAATAGCCAAACTCTTCTGCAAGTATCTTTTTATCTATTTTAAATGTCTCTTCCACTCAGCTATTTGTACTGTGGTCTCAAAAGTGCATTTGGATTTTGCAGAAATGAGGACACTTATTTGTAAGAGATAACTGAAATATGGGTCATACTGCAAAGACTTCTGGTCAAACTATTATCACTCTGAAACTACAAGCTACATAACTGAAAATCTGCACCTGCTCAAGTTCCTGCTTTCCCAGACTTTTCTTCATGCTTTTCAATATAAACAGATGCAGTTTTACAGTTATTTATTCTTGAATCAGCTTGCATATTGTTACATTATCATAATAATTAAAAATCTTACATTAAATATGGAGATCTCTTCCTTATCTGCAAAAGAGATTAAAGATGAGCACATTCTGTAGTATTCAAGGTATGTCTACACAATAGCACAACCTGTGACTGGGAAAGCACAGTGACACCACCTTCTCCCAAGCTTCTGTATTAGTGGAAAGACAGAAAAAGAGGGAGAATTAAGAAATTAGAGCAACTAGTTCTGGGAAACTGCAGTGACTTCTGCTGACAACAGATTTGGTCTTAAACATCTTTTGCTCCATTACACTTTAAAAAATAGAACCAAATTTCAGATAACACATTCCACTAAGTACATCCTTGCATACATACATACCTTCTGTAAAAGCTGCTCTGAAATTCCTTTCAGAATTGAAGCACTGCACTACAGCATGAGCTCAGTTCTTTCCCTTCCTAAAATCCAGAAGGGAGTATATGGCATAGAATTACATTGTCCCATATGGTTCTCAGCCCATTGACTGCACAATAACCTGAACGATGCTTTAGTCCAAGCAAATTATTACTAAAATAAAACTGCTTGATAACTCTTATCTCTGCTGTGTCAGATAACAATCATAAAGCCTCCCAACCACCACAAAAAAGAAACCATGTGCAGAGCAGAGCAAACCAACCAGAAATACCTTGTCTGGAACCATGACCAACTTGAAAAACACAGTCCCAAAATATGCTGTGGATAAAAAGCTTGATAAATGCATTTATAATACAACCATTTTTACATACACATTCCACAGCCTGTGAGTACATTATCTCACAGGCTATGAATTAGTCTAGGATAAGCTGGTTTTAGCCTTTTGTTGCAACTTCTACACTTTTTTAAAAATGAAAAAGTCAAGGATTTGACGTTTACAACCCTAGCATTAGTTTGTGACCCACAGAATATTACTTATATTAATAAGAAGTATAACAACTTCAAGACACAACCACACAATAGGATAGGCAGTATCTTGGTAGGGTTTCCTTTTTGCTTGATTTAAAACAGAAACTTTTCATTTTTCCCAGTTCTAAACACATTTGAGCCATCATGCTGTTCAGAATGCTGCAGATTGATCTCTTTTGCTCCCCAAGGTTTTATGTACAATTTAAATAATGAAGCTGCTAATTGCATACATGGAAACAGAAACTGCAATCCAGCAAATGCTACTCTGTCCCCATGCTATGATACAGGACCCTATTTTAGTTACTAAGAAGTTACTATATTTAACATCAAACTTCCTGCAAATCCAACAGATAAGTATCATGAAGACAAACACAAATTTTTCCAAACCACACTTATACAGTTAAGCCACTTAAAAATAACATGTTCAATCATGCTTGTATTGTGCTGAGAGACTTCAATGACAGACAGTATGATCACAAGACCACAGGGGCTGGAGAAGTCTCTGTAAATTCCCTACATACACCTAATTTAGAGTATTTAAAATAATCTGAAAGAATAGGTAAGATAGTAGAGGGAGCTTCCTTGTGCTAGGCTAGAAAAAGCAGTTTGCCTGGATACTCTGCATGAAGAAATATGAGTAACAAAGAAGTGGAAGAGCATGGAGGAACTTTATTACAAATGCAGTGACTACTATGTGTGTGGTTTCCACTACTGCATGTAAATCATCTGGTAGCTTGTCCTAGAGCAGTGGCCCGGGCTGACAGCTTTTATCTCAAGACAAAAATTGATCAACCAGTACAAAGCATCTATAAGGAAACATACCTACTGTCTACTCACCAAGTCAGAAAAGACAAGTTTATCAGCTTGGACTAGCAAGGAAAAATATTTCATTATTTTCTTCTAAGTTAAGATGTAAATACTTCACAAAACACCAGTTATAACATTTCCAAAGTTCTTCCATTGAAGGCATTAGAAACAATATAGTAAAGGAAAAATATTTAGGAATTAATCAATAATTACCACTTTATGCTAATCTTCATTTTACTGCTTCTTGCGTAAGGTTTTTGAATTCTCTATTGACTTTCTATCTTCTTATTCTTACTACCTAGTTATCTAAACTGGATGGATGCAAAAAGATTTCCATCAGCACATTTAATGAAAAACATTTCTTTCAAGCAAGGCACAAAATTTAGATTTATTTATGTAATCTGATTAATCCCAATTTTTGTTTTACATTAAGTACAAAAAACAACTTGAATGCAGGTGAAAATACAATTTCCACAAAGTAGTTCAATGAGTTTCAAAACCAGTTATGTATCCAGAACCATAAAGCACAATTAAAAGCAGTCCAGGATATACAGATTGCTTACCATAAATGCTGAAAGAACTCATAATGTATGAACATATTTAACAACCTCCAGTAATAAGTTATCTCCTTTCTAATCTTTCATCTGAAATGCATTTAGCAAATCTGTACCTAACAAAGGAAGTATTAAAAAATGAGAAGGGCAAGTAAGCTCTACTCAAGCTATCCAAGGTCTAAATTAAACACATACACAATCAAAAATTAAATAACAGAACAATGACAATATATTGTGGTTTAACATTTCTAAGAACATAAATGCTAAGATAATATAGAAAAATAGCAACAGGATCAAAGACTTATTCACTTCTCAAAGAACTTACGGTGTACTGTAGCTGCCTGAAATATTTTAACAATTATAGAAAATTGTATTTCCAAGTCTGGTATGTTTGTATTTTCTAGATGACAGACAACCATCCATGAACTTATTTACAAATAGAAGCTTATTCTTATTAAAGTCTGTATAAAAAAAACCAGTTTTGGCACTACCCATAAGGCAATGGATGATATGTACCTAAGGTAGCAAATCACATAATGTAAGTATAACCAGAAGAAAATAATATTTTCAACTTATTATTTAAAGAAACTGTGAAACTTAAATTATAATTAAAGAGGATGTTAAAGAATCAGTATTTGCGAGTCACTAAAACACCCTATCCAAAATACGTCAGATACTTTTTATATGCAACAGGAAATTGCTTTAATCTGTGAAGCCACTGTGCTATGTCTTGTGGGAGAACCTGATATTTCTACAGTTATTAAATTATTAAACCAGTTTTATTACCAGAAAATAGCAAAAAGTTTCAGGAGAAGATGATTTCAGTTCTTAAGTAAGCAGAAAAAAATATTACTCTGAAGTCCAGCCTTTCTGAACGGCCTATAAAAAAAACCTCAAAGGTAACTCTGCCATTCACTCCACTGAGTAAAGGCCACAGTTTCAAACTTTACTTTTATGAATGGTTTTAACAACTTCCTTCTTGCATTTCTATCAGCTTCAATGATAGTTGAACCTTAAAATTCAGTTTTTATGTTGCCACATGTGCACTGCAAAGACTGCAAGCCCAGAATTCATTAACTGTGGATTTAATTTAAATTTTAAAAAAATCTTTGCATTTCTCTTACATTTATAAAAATTTTTGTTTCAAAACTTAAGGCAAAAAACAAGTTTTATTGGTTTTGTTTCTTTAGGTCTGAGCAGGTATATGAGTCTGTTTAAATATCAAAAAAACTAACACCATATACAGTATTACTAAGGAAAGTAAAGAATAAGGCAGCATGCATCCTTAAGATGAAAACAAAATTTAATTTTACAAGATGTTTAAATAATCCAAAGGCAAAAAGTGTCTGTCTCCTCTAAGAGTATCTTCATAAAACATGGAAATATTAGAGGACATCAAGTTACTAAAATATTCCATTCAACGTTTATACAAATACATTACTACAATTTTAAGTTTACATACAATCAACTGACATCTCAGTGTTACCTAATTACTTAAATTTACAAGACAAACATAAATAAAGCTGTTAAAACAGGCAAGTACAGTACTGATCTATCATTCAGCACAATGTGGTTTGTACTTCTTTCACCTTGAAAAGAATCAGATTAGAATTGTGCGAAGTCGTTCTCCAAACCTAGAAATAGAAGAGAATTAAGTCTATCTACGCACAGTTTACACAGCATGGGCATATTCCAACTGCCTAAGTCCTGTTTGTAATTTACCATTCAACAACCTTTTGTCTGTTCTCAGAATAGGCCACAGTCTTTAAGGTTATTTTTAATAATGACATCAGTTACAGCATCAAAAACAAACTGCACATTTTTTGTGTCTGTGGCACATGTGAAGTGAGTGTAGATTTCCTTTGTGTCTTTTCTCTTGTTCAGATCTTCAAACTGACATTGAATATAAGCAGCTGCTTCTTCATAAGTGTTTGATCCTAGAAGGAGAAAATTGCTCAGTAAGCAGATTTTAAAACTGAGAAAGAACTTGAACTGTATCTTTGAAGGAAGTGGTTCCTTGGAAATAGTTAACCTAAACCTGAAGAAGAGTAATTCCACAGTGATTGCTTTAAGACACCATAAATAACCCTTGAAGGATACCTTTTGGACACATTTTTAGGAATCAAAACTAAAGACTCAATTCCAGCTGCAGGAAGAGTCTTTATTTACTAAAGTGAAAGACAGAACAAGCAATGAATGACCCTACCTATTCCCTAGATTAAGGTATCTTGTTTCTTTTGAGTTACCCACTTTGAATATTTATGTTTTTAAAATGTTTGGGTTTTTCCCAAACTCAACTAACATTTGGCTACATACTTCTCATAAGCTTTTTACCTCTAACATGCTAATTTCTGTACAATGGAATAGTCCCAAGTTACAATGAAAAAGATACATAAAATGGCTAAGACTTGTTAAATGAAATAATCCTCTTTTGTTACCTATTTCCCAAATAAACCACCTACTTCTGACATGTATGTACACTCCGTTCCCATAAACTCTCCTGTATCCCCAGGGATTCCTACCAGTGAAAAAAATTACATCTAAGTACAAAAATAGGAGGATATGAGAAAAAAGGGCTAAAAAAATTAGGCTGAAATGAGTTGCAACAATAACACATAAATGCTATCAGTGGGTCACCATTATTTTACCTGGTTAAAAGATGAATCTGACTTAGTGCTATTTTATATGTGAACCATAAAAACAAACTCCCATCTTTAGGTATCTAAAATACTTAAATCAGATAGAGTTATTGAACTCCTCCTATTTGTGCCACAAAAATGAGATAATAAAAAATTACTCAACATCTGTGCCCCCCTCCAATACCTGCATATTCAGGGTAGCAAATAGTGAGAGGACTCCTTTTGACTTTTTCTTCAAAAAGATCTTTCTTGTTCAGGAAGAGAATAATAGAAGTGTCTGTGAACCATTTATTGTTGCAGATACTGTCAAACAATTTCATGCTTTCATGCATCCGATTCTGTAATTGGAAAAAATACACCTTGTTGTATTTCATCAGGCTTCAGTAACAAAAAAAGGATACACACCTTTGATTAATTGCAAATGAATCAGGCAAGCTACAAAGCCAAGTTTCTAGCATACAGAACCACATTTCACCACACGGAAATACAGAGAGGCCAAGGCCACTACTAAGAACACATTACACAGGTAGGCTTTAAGCAAGTATTATTTTTTTTCTCATTTCAAGATTTAAGCTGTTTAATATTTTATAATTTTTTGTTGTGCTTTGACATTTTGCAGAACAGATATTTTACAGAAATTGCAGAGTTGCCAGAATTTGTCTAATTAGATTTTCTGGAAATTGAACATTAAATTTTGCACCTAACGGAGACTCTTGCATAAGAAAAAAAATGCACCTATAGAAATAGAGAATGAAGTGAGCACATTTTTTCCTCTTACCCTAATTTTTAACTCTGTAGAGAAATTATCCAACATGTAAGTACTTTGGCCAAGCTCCAGACATTTAAGTAGCAGGATACTAGCTATGACCTTTTGTGATTACAATTGATTTCAAAGGTTTTTTTAGTGTCTCTTTC
>NW_009953947.1:1001273-1028475 GCF_000747805.2 Chaetura pelagica
CTTTCCCTCCCCAAACTATAGTTTATAAGAAGTTGCAGAACATGAGGAAGAGCACAGAAGTTTGCTAATGGTTCACACACAGTAGATAAGCATTGCTTTAGACCACCGAAACAGTAAAAAGCATGAACTCTGTGCATACTAATATTGGAGGAGTCACATTTTGAAAGAAGAGAAAGAAGAGGAAGGGTTTGGAAGGGAGAAGGAAGAGAAAAATTTCTGCAATGAAAGAAGGAGATCAGATAAATACATTTAGAAAGAAACAAAACCTGAATACCGAAAAAGGAAAGGAAAACAAAACAAACAATAAAGCAGGAACAGACAAGTCAAGCAATTTCTTATATACTTCTAGCATCTATAAAGAGACTAAAATGTGTATTGTTGACAATCTATCCTCATTAATTGATGCATCCTTTAAAACATTAAGGAGTATAGCTGAAAAGAATACTTGTCTCATAATATTCCTTCTTAGAATATAAGGAAATAGTTGATACCTGAACGAATTTCTCTGAGACCTTTTACCCAAATCCCATTCATCTTATAAAGCAGTAATACTCTAAAAGATGTCAATATAGTTTTTCTTTCAAACTTAGTTTCTTTCCAACCACTGTTCTATTCTTCAACTAAGGTACTTGCCATTTCCTCATCTTCAGCCAAGACCAAGTCATAATCACTTAATGCCACACAAAAAATAATTGCTGTAACACCCTCAAAACAATGAATCCACTTCTTCCGCTCTGATCTTTGGCCTCCAACATCAAACATTCTGCAAAACAAAAGTGCAAAGCAGGGGATGAACTTTGGAATTTCTAGCTTCCTGAATGTTAACCAATAAAATCTGAAATCAGCTCAGCCTGATGACAAAATGTTTAAAAAGTAGAAAAATCAGCAACATTTATTACTATTTAACCTCAGGTTTTGTTGTTTTTTTTTTAATTAATAAAACCTTAAAAGTGTTCCTACACAGCATTTTGTAAAATATGAGAAGTTAAACAAAATTGATTATTTAGAACACTATTTCTCATTAAGAAGTTAAATCTAATCAGTAAAATTTAATACAGTTAGCTTCGCTAAATGTAAACTAGATGAAAATATTATTCAACCATTATCCCAAATTAATAAAAACTCTAAAATAATAAAAAGTCTTGATCAACAATGTAAGATTCTATAAGAGTGGAATGGTGTCTGTTTTAATACTTGGAAATAATGCAATACTAAGGAACCTGGGTACAAATAACACTGACTTAATTACTGTTGTTTTAGTATTCTGAATATAAATACATAAAATTGAATTTCCAGTTTTTCAAATTTAATCTGGGATCTCTGAATTCTGCTGAGTTTCAGCTTCCCTCTCCTAAACCAAGGTGCAACTTTATCTGTTTTTCAAGACCATGTCCATGTTTAAATGCAATATTTTTTTTTAAAGAGGCACTAAAACGATTTTCAAAATTATCTTAAGACAAAACAATAAGAATGATCATAATAATAAGTTCCCTGGTAATAAACATACTTTTTGAAAATTAATTGGGGAAGCTAAGCTATAAAGATGAGTCTTGCTTCTTTTCAATCCTTGCCTTAGCAGAAATAGAGCAATAGGAAGACCACATTCCAGCATAGAATCAGCAAATTGGCACGATCTGAATGGATTTGCTTTTATTTGCTATCTAAATGGCCATTTACTAACTATTATGGGCTACAGTCACTCTGAAAGACACAGCTTGCATTAGATATCACTAGGAATTTCAAATATTTTGCAAGCCAGACTAACAGCATCCTGATATAACGAATAATGAACTGTGAATCACAGGCTGGGTAGGAAAGGACACAACACAGACAACACCAATCAGAAAAAAAAGCAGATTAACAATGGTACCCAGAAATTAAGTGACATATTCACTGTAGTATCTTCTCAAAGAGAAAGAACACAGACTTTTTCCACCTCTTTCCTATCACCAAAAAAGAAGTCTGTTGTTTCAAATACTTGTGATGACTTGCAGCTTCAAAACAATGCAAATTTGTCACATACTACTTCCCTCAGTGTGTTAGTTAATATTCTACCGCAGACTGGAAGTAGCTACTTGCATACCAACTCATGGAGAGTATAGAAGAATTTAAACCCATCTACAATAGGGAATTGAGCAAGAAACATTAGACAACAAGTGAGAAAGTAGCTCCTCAGAACACTGAAGACTTCTCTTGAGGCTTGGCTAAGACTACCCTCCTTAGGTTTGCAGGAGATTGATTCCCATTTGCCAGCTATTATTTTATGGATTAATATTATTTTTGAATAATTAAACCCTAAACCAAGGAAACAAAAAGTATTTCCACAGTAGGGAAGGTCCTGAAGCATCCATTTAAAGTACTTGCTGTGCATTTACATTAAAAATAAAAAATAAATTCCATGAAGATACTAAACAAATATTTGCTGAGATCAATCACTGCACAATGTAAATGCAGGTACAATGTGAGTTTTACTGACTTCTCATTCTTCCTGATCAGTAGGAGGTAGAATAGTACATTTATACTACTCTAGGCTTTCATCATGAGTGTCTTTGAACATAAAATGTTCAGAGTATTAACATTATTTTATAAATACCACACCACAGGAAACAAAAGTAACATCCTCTTATCACTAAATAAAGTACTACCTTAAAGTACAATACATATTTGAATTCAGTTCTTCAGAAAAATGGATTTACTCTTTCATTCAACACCAGCAAACATTTATAAGCCTCCTTCCCTCCAACTGAATTTAAAGGGAAGAATCTGATAGAACAGCTATTTAACATGGCAGAAAATGGCATTATTTTGAGATGTAGTTCACATACAAACATCTTTACAAAAAGCTTCCAATAAAACCAAAGCATTTGTTACTTAACATCAGCATATTTATTTTGACTTATCGCATGAGTTCCAGTGACGACCACATCCCTTTAAAAAATTGAGGCAAGCATGAGGATTTTTTTTCCCCTCAAAAAAGGGGAGGGGAGAGTAAGTCAAAGTTGTAGTTATACAAGTGCGTTAAATTAAATACTTCAAAGACCATTTTCTAGATCTTTACAGAAACTGTAACCAACAGATGAAGATGCAGAATTATATACATACTTAAAATGAAGATCTTTGAAAGTAAAGTGAGTTTCCACTATTCCTGTAGTTTTCACTCTAGTTCTGAGAACATCCTGTTGGGTTGGAATATAGCTGGTTTGTGCTATTCTGTCCAAGTCATTCAAATAACTGAAGGTAAAAATAAATACTGCTTTCAGTTATTCATAAAATAGTAACAAGATAAATACAAAGAATTACAGAAGTTCTAGGTCCATTCATTATAATGTGCTTGACTTTTATGAATAGCTTTCTCTAAGACAAGACACAGAATTTCCCTCAATTTTCCAAGTTATTTTGAAATAAGCTTTATAGACACAAAGATATTTCATCCCAGAAGAAAGGAAACTTGTACAATTCTTCTTCTGAAATCCCCAAATACAAATGTGGTTCCACGTTATCTGCACTAACTAAAACAGCAGCATCTTTGCAACCTACTGAACTACAAGTTACTTTGAACTGTAACCAAGGCTCCAAATTACTCTGGATTTCCTAATAGGTATGAAAAGAACAACCCAGTGTTTTGGCCCAAATTAATGTGTTTAAGAAAATGCCTAACAGGTAAAAAGTAACTTTCTACTGAGAATTTCCAATTGCACACATTTTTAACAGTAGTATACTTTAATTACCAAAATTCTAGTAATGCAGGCCAAGAAGCCATATGTTGCTAAAAACCACACAAATCTAAGTTGTGCTTTACCATAGTAAATACGGAAGGCATTATGTTCTTTCATTCTAACCAGAATTTGCCAACATTAAGCATAAATCATACTGGAAGTATCAGTGTTATTTCAATACAATTTGATCACATATATATATTCATTCAGCATGCCTATATATATACATTACTCCAAATATGCTCTTCTCAGTTACCTCAACTGCATGTTTGTTTATTGAGTTATTCTAAAGAACTGAAAGACTTTAAGTAAAAAAACACTTCAAACACTATAAATTAATTCTGAATGATAAAGCTTAAAAAAATTGCCCTGTAGGGCCAGTACCACAGCTATGCTATTGTTTACCATCTTACCTCTCCCTTGAGGGACTCTCTTCCTTGACTGACTTAGCATTACTTGCTGTCATCACATCTTATATCTCAAACCCTTGATTGCATACTATTTTATTTTTCTAATGAAGTACCCTAGCATAGAAGACACATTCTGGTTGTCACTATTGCTCAACCCATTTCTAACAGAGACAGTTAATAAACAAAGAAAATGCAGCAATGCTGAACCATAGAAGAAACTCTACAATGAGCATGAAAGCCGTACCATGATAATACAGACACACAAGTTTCCTGAATGTGTTCAGATAATGACCAGGTGCTTGAGACATGTTTTTGTAATAAAAATGCCATTAAAGCACCTTGAAGAAATTTTTGTCTTGCTCAAGATGATTAAAACACTGGTCAGAACATGACCCAAATTCAAAATTGTATCAGAGCTCTTTCTTTCCAACCTTTAAGTCTAGTTGGAGCATTTTGACCCAAGTAGACAATATATTTGTCTGGATACTTCTAAATTTTCCATCTATGTGGGACCAGAATTTCACAAAAGATGAGGCTTCCCTTTTTTATTTCTTTAGCTAGTATTTACAAGACAAAGAACATCTTGTCACATAGCACTTACTAGGCAGCAGAGTCGTTAAGCTGGTATTCTCTAGATCTGTTGAAACAAGCTTGAACTCCACTGTCTTTCCACAGTCTCTTGATGACTCCAGCCAGCTCTGCAGTCATAAATCCTTCTTCTGCTGCTCCAGCTAACACAAATAGTTGACGAGCGTCATCCTTTAGGATGTAAACAGAGTGGACAGACAAACATTGAGAAATACAACAGAAGTACTATCACCTAAGAACTATACTTAGCAAGTGAGTTTCTTAATGTAGTAAATATGAGTGTAACTATAGAAAAAAATGTGAAGAAAACAATTGGTTTTGATGGTCTGCATAGGATATTAATGCCTACATTTTTCAACAAGACTAGTAAAACAAATTTCTCATTAGCTGATAGTTTCTTCTGATCTGTTTATGTAATTTGAACTAATCTTTACAAATAGTAGCATATTTTGTGCTCAAGTAGAATGGTTATAATGCCTACCAGAACCTAGAACCTGCCTAGAAACGCAGATCTATGTTGAATGACTGAAGAAAACACGTTAATCACTTAACGTTAAAAAAACACCTTTGTTTGAAAGTGAGAAACTACCATTTCTTCCCAAATTTTTGCATCAGGAAATAGAAAAATACTTCTTAAATTATTTTAAGATAAATCAGTTGTTACCTTAATTATTCTACAGAGATGAAATATTCTTGGTAATGTGATATGAAGTAAACATCAAGATTTGTAAGACAGCAAATGCTGGATTTTAAGACTATATATATTGACTGCCTTTGAGAGTGAAACCACTGGAGTACAGGAGTACAATCCACCAGTCTCCTTCAACAGAAATTGACCAGTTGGCTACCTTCATCCAATTTTAACTGAGGAAAGAAACTTAAAAATGTTAGATCTGTAAGGCATTGGAAAAAGAAGGTAACAGCCAGGTAGGGGAAAGAGATCCTCATTAGTACTTTCCTGTGGGTAATCGCTTGACCTTAGTTATTAGTTGTATGTGATCTAACGCCGAGGTATGTCAGCCAGACAAATCAGCATACTTGTGGCTTGCAACTGCCCACAGTATGTAATGTTTGTCCAATAATTAGAAGAGAACAGATGATACTGGAAAGGAGAAAGGAGAAAAGAGACTTATGCACATCAGCTGGGAACTGAAAATATTTTAAGAAAGGATTTAAAAAAGCAACATATAAGGTTATTCTCACTAAACAGTAAGTGAAGATGCGGACGCAAATCAGTAGAAAAAACGGGTTCTAGTATCTTTGGTGTACAAATAAGCTGGGAAAAACACAAACAATTCTCAGGATAAGCAGAGAATGTAGTTTAAGTGTTCTAAAGATATTGTCCACTGTAGACTTAAATAATCAAATATTATGACAGGTAGCGGAGAAATTGTTTACAGATGGCTCGAGTAATACGGATATTTACAGCTTGAAAACAAAAAGCTTGCAGTCAGGTCAACCCAAGTCAAACTTGAAGAGATTTATGTATCTATGCATATATACACATGTAGATACACATACGAACAAGTATCTGATATGTAGTTCAAAGACTCTTTTAAAAGCTAGAGGAGTTTCAAATCTAAAAATTATCATCTGTAAAACAAATTAACAGAATACTGATTACTGTACATGCACAGGAGAAACTGTGGACAACTAATAAAAACTCAATGGATTGCACTAATAAATACCTAAAAAGAGAGAGTACTAAAGATCCAAGGGTCGGATAGTCAATCTCATGGACTGTAGTCTGAATAATATGCCTACATCAAAGAAACCTGAATGACAATTCTGATCTTGAATCTTGTTTGTGGATGCAAATGCCAAGGACCAACAACTCATAAAAGCAGTGGATGTTGAAGAGTAGCAAATATATTAAGACACATGCTGGAAACAGCTTAGAAACTGACAATCAATTTTGTGATGAATGATTACACCACTTTATACGTGATGTGGTCTGACTCCCAAAAATACAAAGTTTACTCTGTTTCAAATAGCTCTCATCTCTACATGCTTTAAAATGTGAGGGAGTGAAAAAGGAAGGTAGAACAAGAGAATCAATTTCAGATTTAAAAAACCCAAACATTAAAATAAAATGTGGTCTCTGATGCCCTTATACTCCCTTTTCCAAGTATAACAAGTATTACAGACATTACAAGTGAGGTAGGATGCAATGATAAAGTCCTGTTTTCATTATTAAACAATGCTAGGTACTTTCCTTTAATTATACTGGAACAGGACAGCTTCCTCTCCAGGTGTCACTATTTTTATACCAGATTTCATAAATGAAATAATGTAAAGAAACTAATTTAACCATCTGTCTGGCTAGTTATAGCAAATCTCACATTCAGAAAGTGGTCCATAGTTCACTATAAATCTTTCAAAATATAGTTTCTCTTTTAGTACTGAAACGTCCTGTAGGACAAAGGAAGATTGACCACGACTGAAGCTGCTGGTGTAATCTGTGCTCCTTTGCTTCAATTGCTTTAAAAAGGAAAATCTTCAACTGACTGCTTTACCATTAGCCTTAAGACATAAGTAAAAGTATATGATTTTCCAAACAAACTTAACCCATTTAGAGTAAACCCCTCAGAAATTAATCTCAGAAATTTAAGAAAGAGTCTGAATGTAACAGTTGTCATCAGTTACAATTTTGAGTTTTATTTTTTGCCAAAAAAATGGCAAGGAAATAGAATTTAAAAGGTTATACTGTAATACCTGAGGAGCAACCATGTATTTATTTTTTTAAAGTGAGAATGATGTATAACACAAGCTCTGAATTCCTTTTTCTATTTCTGACTTTACAATTGGCAAAAAACTAATACAGATTTTTCATAGTAGTGTTGCTCTGAAAAAAGAATTTGGACCACCAAGACATGCCTAAGTGCAAAAGGATGGTCAGCTATTTTAAGATTATCCCTAATAGAAGTTTGCGTCATCATTTTTCTTAAGTCATAAAAAATTCAGATGACTTCAAATTGATATAATATATAAAATGTCCTTCAAAATCACCTTCTTAGTAATTTTATTTGCTAACTCCTAAATTTACTCATCCTCCACTTTCTCTTACTATGCATTTAGTAACATGAGTCTACCATCCGGCTCTTTCCAGCATTAACTGCTAGACTTTTGAGAGCACTCCATTGCACACACACTGAACATGCAACAAGATACTGCTGCTACCCTGGAAAATGCTGGCCTTAAAGGGAAGACAACAGCAAACATGAGAATAAACAGGAATAACAAATGAAAATTAAACTTTTACTAGTTCTGTTTACTATTTGAGAGGTTTCAGGTAGAATTTATATATGTACATTAAAAAAATTACTATGAAAGAACAAAATGAAAACTAACTAATAATTAACAACTGCCAATTAGATTTAGGCTTCAGATACAACTTTACGACCCGCTTTAGGTAACCTTATGAATGTTTGCCTTCCTTGTGACAACCATACGTAACACATTTCACAAGGTCACTGAAGATATACTCCCTAATATTTGTAAATTCCTTTTTAAGCAATTAATAACACCTTGAAGACAAGACTTTGTCATGAATGAAGAATTTACATACTGTTTCTTATTTTTCATGACCCTCCTCCCAAACTATTAAACCTTAACATGACAGAAACAAACCAATTATGACAGAATATCTCTCTACCTTACATACTTATTTCAATACATGAATAGCAAAAAAAACCCCAAAAAAACTCATTTCCTTCAAGACCAGTCAGTGTGGCTAGCTCCTGGTTCAAAGACTGTACTAGTGAGCATTCCATATTCTGACATTGATTTCTATGGAAATAAAGGAACACATATCCAACTAAGTTTCAATGCTATTCAGACTAACAACTTTGGTGATCAATTTCAGCACTGCAGCAGAGAGTGGATTCCTGTAACCAGAGGATAAACAAAAACACTTAAGCTAGGCATTTGCCAGAATGATTCAGAGCCTTTAACTTCCTGACCAGACAGGGACGTAATTAGGGTCACCACAGGCAGGAGTGTAGTGTTAGGACTCAAGGAACAATAACCCAAAAGAATCAATTCTGCAGACTGGCTTCAATAGGTGGAATGGAAAATAGACCTATCAGAGGTTTGTATGCAGGACATTAGATGAAATGAAATGGGAAAGGTATAGAAAAGCTTAGAAAAAGGTCCCTCTTTCCTTGGGAAAAATCCTTAATCCATACAGTATCATTAAAAAATGGGATACCAACAGCAGGGCTACACCCACATCTCTGCTTCAGGTAAAATCAAGTCTTCCATGTTAGAAAAGAGTATGAAACAGGATCAAGTTCAGAGGCTGGAAATGGTTTAGGCATCATTGTGTCTAATCTTAGTTGAGAAGAACAGACAGTAGCTGGATGCCTACCTTTTAAGTTGTGATTTTTAAGGAACATGAAGAGGTCCAATTTAAATGACTTACAGAACCACCCACAAGTCTATACAAATAAAGAGACATGACTGCATAGTTGCATGTTTTTTAAAAACCTCAGTAAGACTCAGATGTTTAGTTCTCCAAATTTAGATGGAATTTGAAATTTTTTTTCTAAACCAATAGTTGTCATGAATCAAACTAGTGCTGATTGCTCTGTAAGTCACCCTGTCATGTAGAGACTAGTGGCTTTTAGTTTTCAGTCAAACTTTGTATCCTACATAGAAGTTTTTTGGATATCCAAAGAAATTTTTTTTTTCAGGAAACAGTAACGGTCACAAATTTAAAATTAATAGATATTTCAGCTGTATATCTGTATATGTACTTCAATACTCACAGCCCTGGTTGTATCACCAAAGTCTATCTTCAATCTCCCCATTGCTCTAATGATAGCAATAATGGACTGAATGGTGTTACTGTAGACAACAGCTTTGTACTGTTTACATTCTTCTTCGGAATAACCAGCTTCATGGATAATCCTATGGAAGGAAAAAAAAATAAATTCCCTATTCATATAAAAAATAATTCTCAATTTTAGTATTTCAACATACTTACTTCATTTGTTTGACAATTGTGCTTTTTCCCGATTCACCAGCTCCTAAAAAATAAGTGTGAAAATCCATTAGACTTTTATCAATCTTTGACTTCAAATACCTAATCAACGTAAAAATATTTAATAGTTAAAAGTATATTTGTTACAAACTAATTTGTAATATCAAAATGTAAATGTCTCAAGCTGGAAGATTCAAAATTGACACATTTTAAGAACAAAATCATTCAGCTCTAAGACGCCTCTGCTTCTGTTTTTACAGAAGTGAGCATAATCTTTATACAGTCTGCTGGTGTTTCTAATGCAAACATAGTATCAGTTGTTCAACTTCAAATGGGTGTGAAGCTCAATTCCTCTAACTGCCTTTTTAATCAACACCTAACTAAAACCCTCCTATATACATTCTTCACACTGTATTAATGGTCTTCAGTGTTCCAAATTAACATCCTCAAACTCTTAATGGTTCTAGTTCTTATAACCATCTTTTGACCCTTGCAAGAATACACCACCACAGTCCAACTACTTTTGTTGGAACAGATTGCTCAAGGCTTGCCAGACATGCTGATACCATTCTCCATACTTAAATTAGAGAAAAAAACAACCAACAACCAAATATGCTGCGTTAAAATACAAAGCTTACAAAACAATTAGTATGTCAGTCAGCGGATGGGAGAATACAAAAAAAAAAGCAGCAAAAAAAGCTGTCTCAACGACTGTAAGTTTACTTTATCTCCACTTTCTTTAGTGTGCTGCTTTCTCTGAAAAGTTTATGGAACTCATAAGCTGGGATCTAAACCCTTCGAACAGTAACAAACAGTCCGGCTCTGACTTGTGCTGAGTTCTCACTCTTGCGTTTCCTCTTTCTCAATATGGTTTTGCAGAAGTGAGTATAATCTTCACAGTCTGCATGTATTTCTAATGCAAATGGTTCAGAAGTTGTCTTAATCCAATACAACCAAATAAAACTCTTTACACGTCACTGTGACTCCAGAAAGCCACTGATAAAGACTGTATTTACTCCTCCTCAAAATAAGTCCACAAAGGGGAATCTGAGGCATTATGTGACAGTCAGCTTCACCCTGATCTTTGGACTAACTATACAGCTAACTGTAGAGTTATTTCCAGGAACATGAGCAAAAAGAAATGGACTGGGAATTGCCAACATGGATTTACAAAGTGCAAAGTCTGCCTAAAGTTGATGACTTTGCATGAGGAAAGAGCTAGTTTTGGGGATGAACACCACCAACAAATGTCATTTATTTTTACTCTAATAAGGGTTTGGATGCCACCTTCCATAGTATTTTTGTACCAAACCAGATAAATATCAATTTCAAGGTGTCTGAAAATTTTCCTAGACAGCAAGACTTTCATGTTTGTGCTCAACAGTTAAAATGTAACTGGAAGCCAGTTAGAAGAAACAAAATTCAGGAGATGATGCTGGGCTAATACAGTTTTAACACCTTCACCAATGACCTAACACCAGAGTGGAATGCACTCATTTCAATTCTGCAGGTGACATCAGCCTGGGAGGCCAGTGTTGGTCTATTCTGGTGCTATTCAGAGAGTCCTCAACAAGCTAGGGGACTGAGCTGACGGTAATCTCATGACAGTGAACAGAGAAAAATGTGAAGTCCTGCAAGTGGCACAGAATAAGCTCTAAAACATTCAGGACTAAACCTTGCAGAAAACAACAATGAGGATTAACAACCTGAAGAGTCAACAGCTGGCCCTTGTGGCAATGAAGGTCAACCACACATCAGGCTCCTGCACTGGGTCTGGCTGGGATGGAGTTAATTTTCCTCACAGCAGCCTATATGGTGCTGTGCTTTGGATTTCTGGCTAAACCAGTGTTGATAACAAAACAGTGTTTTTGTTACTGCTGAAAAATGTATCCACAGCATCATGGCTTTTTATCTTTCCACCCTGTGTCCACCCCTAGCAAGTACACTGTAAGTGGGCAAGAGGCTCAGAAGAGACACAGCTAGGACAAGTGACTCAAGTTGATCAAAAGCGTATGTCATACCATGTGATACTATGCTCAGGAGTAAAAGTTTGGGGAAAGAAGGAAGAAAGGTAGACATATACAGGTATGGTGTTTGTTTTGATTTTTGTCATAAACTTTGGAAGGGTTGTTATGGTGAAGGGTCTAGACCACACGTCTTAAGAGGAGCAGCTGAGGGAACTGGGGTTGATTAGCCTGGAGAAATGAGGTTGAGGGGAGAATTCACTGCTCTCTACAACTACCCAAAACGAGGTTAGGCAGGGGCTGGTCTCTTCTCCCAAGTAACAACTGATAGAACAAGAGGAAATGGGCTCAAATTGTGCCTGGGGAGCTTTAGGTTGGTTATTAGGAAAAATTTCTTCACCAAAAGGGTTATACGGCATTAGAACAGGCTGCCCTAAGAAGCTGTTGAGTTAAACAATTCAAGGGATGATAAAAGATTTTCTCCTCATCCCAAGGGAGAGAAGAGTGATCAAGCAGCTGTGTGGGTGTTCAGGGGTTGACTCAGTCCAACAGCTACTACTGCTGCACTGGCAAAAATGCAGTCAACAACTCAAAAAGAAGTTGTTATCCCCCAGCAGTCAGCATTCATAATGCTGTATCTGAGCACTGTCCCGGGGCTCAGCACCCAATAAATGAGATACTCATAAACTAGATAAAAAACAGTAGAAGATTACTTAGTTCATTAGGGGGCTAGTGTACATGGCATACATGGAAAAGTGACAAGGAACTGGACTTTTTAATCCTGGAAAAAACTAGCAAGGGCATGTGGGGTGGAGAAGGGGTGTGAGGCAGTGGTGTGTGACATGGGGGCGTGTCTAATTGCCATTTGCTCCATAAAACCCACTTAGGACTTACAGCTTAAGATGGAAGAAAACTTCTGAGAAGTGCACAACAGAAATATGTGAGGCAATGAAGAAGCTGCAGCACAGACAGCTTCAGAGACATAAGGGGGGTCAGGGGACCTATCCCCAGGGGAAAAGGTTAAACTACTGGAACCAGTTGCTTTAGAGATCTGCAAGATTCAACTGGACAACTGTAAGCAACTGTATCTGTTTTGAAGTAAGCCTGGCTTTGAGCCACAGGTTGAGCTAGATGACCTCTACAAGATTCTTCCAATTTAAAATATTATTTGGTGCCAGTGAAACAGAGTATTTCTATACTTGGACTAATGTATACTGATGCCTTTGGGATATACGCTCTTCTCAGTGATGTCCAGTGATATGACAAGGGGCAACAGATACAAGCTGGAGCACAGGAGGTTCCATGCAAACATGAGGAAAACTTTTTTCACTGTAAAGGTAAGAGAACATTGGAACAGGCTGCCCAGAAAGGTTGTGGAGTCTCCTTCTTTAGAGACATTCAAAACACACCTGGATACAGTCCTGTGTAACCTACTCTAGGAGATCCTGCTCTGGCAGGGAGGTTAGACTAGATGATCTTTGAGGTCCCTTCCAACCCCTAACCTTCTGTGATTCTGTGATTTCTCCAATTAAACCAAATCAGCTCCATGACATGCTCAAGCCAATTTAAGGCTGGCTGCCAAATGTTGTCCCACCACCTCCCCAGCACTGCTACTGCTGTGGCTAGACTTCCTTTCTGCCAACACACAGTAGAATGAGTGTTAGCACCAACAGGAGCTCATGTGCTGCAGAATTCGGTAGCTAAAGAATAGAGTAGGCCTGTCAACATCAATCTAAGATTGCTTAATGCCATCTTTAGCGAATGGCAAAGTAATTTTATTTTTTTTTTATAAACCTGCAAGTTTCTATATAAAGTAGCAACAGTTCTTAGACTGTCAGCTGCTATGGGAGTTCAATACCAGTATATTAATAAAAACAGAAAAACAGACACCTGTACAGAAGTAATTTGTTACTATGACACTTAAAGCATTTACAAACCAAACTGACACTTAATCTGTAAATACCTAATTATGTACATAAACACAAATTTATGACAAAAGTTTAAAGATTAGTTTTAGTAATGAAATTACTATAATTTGCTTTGGTTTAACATCTTTATTCAACCAATTTGAAGAAAGTATATGCTACTGGATTGACAGCAATTGTGAAGATAAGAAAGATTACAACAACATTTAATTTACATTACCTCTTGAAGTGCTCTCTCCATTTTAAAATGGACACATTTGACTAACCAAGAAGGTCAGTATCAGGGCTAGTTACAGTATCAAAATAATTATTTTGTAACACACTTACTACTCAGTTTTTCCTGAGACAGATATGCATGTCTCTCTATGGTGTTAGAATTCACAGGTACCAAACACCTAGAATTGTCATAAAAGCCTTCTCAGTAGCATAACCACAAACATGCATAACACATAGGAAAAAAGTAAGTCAATTATTACAGAGTATCTTAGATAGTTTCTGGAAGATGCATTCCCGTTTAATGAAAAATAGAAACCGTTTTGTTTGCTTGGGGCATTTTTTTAACTGCATGCCAAAACATCTGCAGCTTGCCTAATAATCCTTGTGAAGTATGTAAGAAAATTACATCCTACTTCCCCATACTTAAAGGAGATTCACTGGTTTTGCACTCCTGAATAGAGTTCAGCCAGGTTTTCCGATAGATGCATTTGTAAAATGTCCTCCTTTATCTCAGTGTGACAAAATTGTCTGTACAGCAAAATCAGAATTAACTCTTGTTTAGTGACTTTTAGACAGGAGCAAGTTGTATTAAGTATTTCATGTGACAGCTGCATATAAAATGTCAGAGCTAGCTGTACAGTTAAAACCAAACCCTACACAAATTTAGACAGACTTGATTGTATGTTTCCCAATCTAGTAAAGGATGCTATTTATTGCCAACTTCTCTAGTGTGATATTTGATTTCTGCTTCACTACTGCCAATAATTTGAACAGTCTTACTGACTCAGTTACTATTTGTACTTAATCAGCACATTTTAACACAGAAAACAGCAGAGCCATATTTTTCTCCACAGACTCTGCTACATAATCTGGAGTGTTTTCTGCTTTAATGTTTAGTAATCAGGCTCTACATTCACATGACATTACTTCCACAGCTAGTGTTCATGCTAACCAAAGCATTTACTTCCATCCAGCATGAGTTATGAAAGCACTCAGTAAATTCATACCTATCACATAAACCCAGGCCTATGACTAACTCTGCTGCACCATCCACAGCACAGTTAATTGAAGCTCATATAAATAGGAGAGACTAAATCTGTATAATTTTTCTTTCAAAGCCAACCTCCAACTTGCGAAAGTCAGTCATGTGACTCACCAAGTCACATAACAACTTAGTAAAAAATATTTAAAAGGGAAACTCAGTCAGACTCAATGATCTTAAGGGTCTTTTCCAACCTGAATCATTCTGTGATTCCTATCAAATCCTATATCAATCCTATCTGTGATTCCACAAAGTTGTAGCAAACATCATTTTAAACAGATTCAATATTCCTTTGCTTTCCAAACAGAGCAGGTCCGTGTTTAAAAAGAATTGCAGTATTCTATAATTTGATTTAAAATAACAGGTCAACAAAACTGTTACTTTAAACTATTCAGTGTCTTATTTATTATCCCACACACAGCCTACATAGCAAGCATTCCAGAACTACAAATTTCTGGAATAAATGTTTCATGCACCCAAGCACAGAAACTGTTGTTTGTAAGTGTTGAGATCTTAATAGTAACATTTATAACTTGTGAATCTTTTGCTAATTGCTTAGTGAGGAACTTAATAAAATATCTAAACAAAAAGTAATGCAACCTTCAAGTTCATAATAACTCTCTTTGGAGGAAAATAACAGTCAGTTGTACAATTGTACAGTTCCTAGTAACAATACTCCTTGCAACATTAACACAGAAAAAAAAAACGTAGATTAAACTTTGGAGTAAAAAATGCAAACAGTCTAGATTAAGAGAAGAGTTAGACGAGTAGAACATAGCTGGCTTTGAAGCAGCAAATTAGACAAAAGAACAAAACCCACAATCAAATACAGTAGTCTTTGATGTTGCCAGAAGAGAGTTCAAATATGGACATGAGTAATTAATATCAAATTTTCAATGGATGCTTGTCAGCTTTTAAGTCCATAAAACAGAAGACTTAAACCGGGTAAACTTAGACATAGACACAGGCAAAACTGAAAAGAAAACACATTGACTTGTAAATTGTTGCATTCACCCACTGTTAAGTCCTCTCCCCACAATTCTGCTGCTTCTGTATGGGGTCAGTAATCTCTTACAAAAGCACATGGCAAGCAGACAGCTTGAAAGTACAATCTCTTAAATGTACCACCTCATGACACATTACCAGACATGAGACTTAAATTAGAATTCAAGCTGCTAATCATTGTGCCTATATTCAAAATACATCAATGCTAGTACAAGAAACCCACAGTGGAAACTTGTTGCCACACAGCCCCTTGACAGGTTGACCACTAAATGAAACATTCTCTGATACCAGCACCCAAACCACTCTAACTCCTGGAAATTTTTGTTTTGTTTTGTTGTTTGTTTATTTTGTTTTTTTCTTCTGTCCCCACTCACCCTTTTTAAAGCCACCCAGCAGTTAAGCTTCTTATCTGCCATCATCTTGCATTCTTCTAATTCTGGGGTGGCTGCTGCCAGTGACAGAGTTTACATTTCTTTGCCCCTTCTCAACTGCCTTCATATAGTCAACCAAGGTTGATAGTACTCACTAACTTATAAGATAGTCCTAGACTCATAATTTTCATAGCTACTGGATTAATATGCCAGGAAACTTTGAATGAGTTAAGAAAGAAGTTGTGTGAATAACATCTGGAATGAAATATTTCAGTAACTTAGCCACGTAGTGGTAGTGCATGAATCCCAGATTACAGCACTGGTTGAAACCACAGGAGTGACAGATTCTATAATTATGACACTGACTCAGACAGAAGATGGGAGATAGTTCTCAAGGTTCCAGTAGCTGCATACTGGCTTAGTTCAACAGAGGAAATATCATTTAAACCTGTAAGCCACTATCACTTTTATAAACTCCTTAACAAAACAAGATTTGTTTACAACTAATTACTTCTTTCCTAGGTCTTCAGTATTGCTCTGAGTAGATGTTTGAAATCAACAGTATGCAAAACAGTCAATATATTTTACACATAACTTCATTTAAGAAAACCATTAATATAAAGCGTTACCTCAAGAAGCAATTGCATATTAACTCACATTAGCATCCTGTGTGTTTATTCAGGTCTAGACCTTCACTGAAGTGCTTTAAGCTCCTTAGATACTTAGTGTATTACTACAGTAAAGTCCTAAGCAAGTGATAAAAACTGTATTAATTATTTTACTATGAAGTAACAAAGAAAATTGTGGGTTTATATTCAGGCTATATATATATTTATATATATATAGCCTCTAGAACTCAATCATTCTAAGAAACAAGGCTTATGGTGAAACAGGCAGAACACACCATTTTGCAAACCTTATGGTAACTTTCATTCAGATCTTTATCTTTAAAAGTATGTATTGAGTTTCCAGCTACTTCAAATTTTAAATTAGTGCTTAATTACTTATTTGTGACAAAGGTTTTGTGAGAATTTTTTTTGCTAAGAATTTGATGCAAGTGATAAGCAAAGACCTTAGCAGAATTTTTGTTCTGTGCAATTTTATGTACAACAGACTTGAATGCATGCACTTTGGAATACAAATTATATCTAGCTCTTCAAAACTGTTCTTATATTCCTCAGCTGTTTCAAATTACTGGCTGTACAGCTACTGCTATATAGTAGGAACACTGTTATTGTTATATGCATCATTTATATTATAACCATATTGTGGACACCTTGTCTTACTATAAAGGAGAGCAACAGGTCAGTTCCAAATGTCATATTTTAGAAATCCCGAAACATTCAAAAGGGAAGATGTTAGCTTGGCATTGAATCTACTTTTAAAAGACATATCTGTTGAGAACGTACAAGAGATCTCTGAAAAAACAGTGTCACTGCCTTAGAGAGTGACTTGTACTTTAAAATTGTACTTTAAAATCTGACGCATTTTCTTTGATCAAGATACAGACGTAGCTTTTTTTGTGTCAGGTGCCACTCCCAACATGACTGTGACAAGCTGACACTTCAAGGTTTGGAAATAAAACTCTTATGTCAGAAATTAAATGCGTATTTAGACATGCAAACCACAGAGTTATCATGCTTGCTGCTTGACAGCTAAATGCTACAGCACCAGCAGCTAAAATGTGGCTCCAGGCTTAACACATCAATGTTGACAGCAACTTGGTAGGAATATTGGTTGTCTATTTAAACGTATCAAAGGCCAGCCTCCACACTGCTATCCTCTAAAAGATTTTGGAATGTCCTCAAAATGCAGAGTTCAGAAAATTGTTAGTGTTTCTAATGGAATTCCACCAATAGCAAACAACTAATATTCCCTTCAAAAGTAAAATAAGATTTTGATTGTTTACTTAAAACAGTTGAAGAAAAGTGTCTATCTTCTTCCACACATAGTAGTATGCTCAGAAACAATCACTACATCATTTGAAATTATGGTATAAAAGAATATGATTAAAGTTTGAGTGGATATTGTGTATGACCACACTACACAAGGTAAATGCTGACTTCTCCAGCAGAAAGAACTACTTCCTTTGTTCTTATGTTTACCAAGACAGTTACTGCCAATTTCTAACAAGACTACAGCATTCAGACCTCCAAACACATATCTAATATATCTCTAGAAATCCAGAGTGCACTGATGTTTTTCTTGACAGTGTGGATGACCTTCATGGCATTTTACTGTTTAATGAGCTATAAATATGGTTTGCAAATATATAAATATGGTAGATTCAGTGACTGAGATACCAGAGAAAACTTCTACTACCAAGCAGACTATCATTAATCACAATCAAATATAATTTGCAAAAAATTCCCCACTGCAACTGAGTCATACTTAATGCTGGTTATTCTGGCAGAGACAACAAAATAATTTGGAATTCACAGCATATTTTCCTATCAGGCTACACCTACAATTCAGAACAACAGTATTATTGTATTGCCTACAGTTTTGACAGATCTTACTGGCCCTGCTACCTCAGGTTACTATGTAACTGCACAAAGAGTTGGGAAAATCAGAAAGCAAAGTGTATGCATTCCTATCAAAAAAAGAAAAGAGATCTCAAGGAAATCTCTACTGATTTTATTCAAAGCTCTATTTGTCATGTAACATTAAGGCATTATTCACAAATGAGATAAATGGATGCTGTCAAAGTTTACACCAAACATATGCAGTTATATTAAAAAAGTTAGATCATTCTTGCAAAAGTACTGCAATAACTTTAGTTCATACAAATTTTAAGTCTTCATCCATGCCTAACTTATGTTTCTCACTGAAGATCCACAAAAATAAGAATAAGACTATTGACAGTTGACCTAAATTCACTACAAAATGGTCTCCATCTCCATCAAAAAACTGTAAGAAATTAAAGTGTCACAGACTGCAATGTTAAAAGACCTAGCTGGACTGATCTTTTCCAAAAGCAAGCGTTTTCAGAACTCTATTTGTGCTTGGACCAGGAAAGAAAATTAATGTCATAACAGTCAACCATGTCCTTTTGTTACATGCACTTTCCAGAAAACACTACCTACATGCAGAATATTATTTGTGCCTTTTTTTAAATCTGGCTTTTTGTTGTTGTTTAAACACTTTGTATTTAACTGGTCCCAAACTAAACTAAGAAAGCTTTGAAGCATATAAAAATTTCAACCTATTCAAATAGGCAGTTGCACTCAACAAGTCCAAAGCAAGGAGTAAGACAGATACCTAGATAAATACCATCTTGCTAGGCCTCAAACAAGTACATTGTCAAAGCTGAATCTAAATTAACCCCAACAGGTCCTATATTCCAGAACAGCAGAGACAATAACCTAAGTAGTCTCTCATCCAGGAATTAAATGACAGCCGTTGCTAGCGAACACTGAGGCACTAAAGCATATTACAAGGAATCCCCATCAATGTCTTCAAGGACTTTAAGGAAGCATATAATGGTTTTGTTAAGAGTTTACCGGATCTATTAGGGATCAGGAACTGAATCTCCATACAGCTGAGAAATTCGCTTTCAAAACGCTTCAAGAAATATTTAATTTACCATGAATATAGACAACACTAAAATGAGACTTAGCTTTTTCCAGTCCACCTTTGTATAGGACATCACTGGTCAAGCCTGAGATCAACCAGCATTCAAAATAAGATTTAATTAACTAAATTCTGTAAGTACTCAAGACAACTGTCTCATTTACTCCCAATTTTGTTATTGCAATACATGTCTCCAGTCAGAAAAAGTTCTAATTGCATTCCACTACTACATTCTCACTGTATCCTTTTTATAATATTAGTATAACTTTACTGTTTTAACTGGAAACTGATACCTCTATTCTCCTCTACTGTTTGAACACTGAGCTGGCAGTTCTACTTCTTGTGCACTATGATCTTATATTCTTCACACAGCCCTAGGTAGGACTCTTCCTAGTCAAGCCTACAACCTCCAAGTTAGAATAGCACAAGGAAAGATAGGACTAAGACACCCTAGACTTGGAACAAAAGCAAACTCTACCATCATTTTCTGGTTAAGTGTCCTAATCAACACACTCCTCGAGAAAGACCATCCTCTCCTATTCCAGTAATAAGATTTTAATATAAGTGAATTTTGAATAGTGTTTAACATGTCTACCAACTGAACCTCACAGGTGAATACAATTTTACATAATTCCTAATCCTATTCTACACTTGACTGTGACATAGAAATGCAGAAATTGAAAGGATTCTAGTCTGCACCCATTTTTCTCCTCTCAAGCTGATGTGTGTTTCCAGTAACCATTTGCATAGGCATGTATCTATGTTCCTTATTGTGCTTTCATTCAGGTTCTCACCAGACCATTATGAAATACCATTTAAACTGATCACTCTAGCAGCAAGCTAAATCCAAATAGGACAACCAATTTTACTATTAAACCAGCACAAAACTAAATTAAGCTTTTAAAAGTGCAATGGAGTGGGCAAAACCACTCAACCAGATGCTGCAAGAGTACTTTCCTTTTTAGCAACAGAGCTTCTAGAATGGCTCAACTGCTTATCAGACAACACGCACTGCTTAATTCCAGTAATCCAATACAGATTAAGAAAGTAGGCAAGAACCTCTTGAGTTTACTGGAAGCTTAAAAAAATCCCCAGAGATTCAGAACATCCTTACAATTGAGGTGGGTAACAAAGACTTCCTGTCCGTTCTGGTTGCCTAGATACCGTTATACTTCACTAAAAATGTAATCAGGAACCTTTGCTAAGTATATTAAATACTTCAAATGCAATACAACATTTCTAAAATGTATATATGAAAAAGTAATGAAGCATTTTATTTCATAAAATGAAACACTGTATATTTGAATGATGTTTATTCCTTTAAATAAGTAGCTCTATGAAAAGTATTTTCTAATTTCAACACCACTTTATATAGGTACACATAATATTGCCATTTATATGCAACTCTAAACACACACAGCATCCATGTAAAAATACAGATATATGTCAACATCGCTACTTGATTTATTAAGTTGATACCTAAACGGGCATAATACATTGTGTTATTCAGAACTTCAATGACCCTTCAATTACCAAAGCCAGGAAAGGAAACCAATTTATCTGCTTCTCATGTGTTTAATAACAAATCTCTTATTTAAATAATGATTCTTAAATGCTTTATGTCAATTTCCCCCATCAGCTGAGATCCTGAGAGATTTTTCAAGATAATTTTTTTAAAGCTACATAAAAATATGGTTTTTAAGGAAGGTACTAGCTATCAATTTAACCAAAATTAAAACACTAGTCAAAATCTGACCTGAACAGATAACACACTTTCAAATCAAGGAGTAATGCGTATGGTTGTCTGTGACACTAGGCAATTTTTTTGGCCATTTTGCTGGGACAGGATAAACAGATACAGGACACTTTACCTCCTGTTACATATTCAAGCTATAGATAATTTCTGAGACTTTGAAGCTGGCTCCACAGCTTTCCAAACTCCAAGGGCAAAGCCATGATAATGGGAAACGTCTTCCAAATCCCAAACTCTAACACTTCTTGGAGCTACACAGTGATAACGGCTACGAGCAGTCACAAACATGGATAATCTGTCTATGCTATCATACAATCCCTTCATTTCCCACTCTGATTCTCATTAAGAAATCTTATTTTGTCTTTTCTGCTCCTAGCCAATGGACAAGGAGAACAGAGTATGTTTAGCATTAAGAAGAGATCAGTTCAATTTTTTATTGCAAAAGCATACAGTACAGTTAAGGTACAGTATGTGTCTGAGGTACAGTTAAGTACCTCAGACACTTTTGTCTTAATAGTCTAGTAAATTTTAGTATCTTAATTACCCTTCCGCTCACAAATGTCAGTAGGTTGAGCTACTTCAAAAACTCTATTTTTCTGAATAGTGGACTCAAAACTTCTTGCTCTCACAAAATAAAGCGTCTGGTTTTTTTTTTCCAGCTGCTCTTTGTACACCTTTCCAACTTAAATACTTCTTTTTGGATTCAGAATCTTTCAACTAAGTTCCATTTACAGAATAACAAAACAGTAATTTGCATTAAGCTTGAGATAACAGAAGGACACTGAGCAAACAAAGGCAATAAATAGAACAGCTGATGTCAGTAAAGCTGGACAATTACTAAGAGTCCACCTCAAAAGAGCAAGTGTTCATCAACACACGTTCTCCTGTTAAAAAAACCAATCTTCTAATAGCTAATTATCAACTCAGCTCAGATCTTCATTTCAGCATTTCCATGACAAAAAAAAAACAAACCTCACACTTAACAGAACACTGTAAATATATCTTTTCTACTTCCAGTTTTCTACCTTGACATTTGCTAGATAGCATTTTACAGGAAACACTGCACACATACATCAAACTCAGCTGCAAAACTGACTTCAAAATTTCTTGCCCTGTGAGGCGAGATTTCACGGTTTGCTTTCAAAGTATTTAGCTGGACTTTAGGATGTGCCAACTACTCAATTCTTCCTTCTCAGAGGACCAAAACAACCAACAGGTAAAATGTGGCAGCAAAAGAACAATCCACATTGGTGATACAATTATATAAATCAGTACATTCTAACTCTCAAAACCTGAGTTCAAATTGTACCAACACAGCTATGCAAGGAGCTACCTTGTATATTTTAAGGGCCTGGGGGGTGGGGGAAAACCAACAGACAAGACCTACAAGCCAAAAAAACCCAACAGACTAATCCTTTAATGTTTATTAAACACTTATTTCAGGTATCACAAAACAGCTTTTAAATAAGAGATGACCTTCATACATTTCTATAGATAGCTGTCTCTGAAGTTGAGACAGGAAATATTTTGTAAGAAAAGTTTTAGACTAGGCTGGCATAACTTTTAATGATGCTGACATCCCTGAAATGTACAATACTTGTTTGTGAGAATAAGGGTTTTTTGGGAGCTCCCATGAGTTCAGACTTCTGAAGTCTTTTTTTGTCTCTAAGAGAAGAGAAAGATAATACTCTGGAAGAAAAGCAAGAGAAGTAATGGCACAAACAGCATATATGTATTTTTTTTTTTTAGTCCAATGTGCAGTCAGGTCTCTAGGAAGGCAGGTATCGCCAAGGACTTTGAGGATCATGCCGTCGAGAAGATGAGTGTGCAGTGGGAGTCAGTAAATAGCAGATAGGAAGACGCATGTCTCTAACAAAAGAAAGGCAGTCAGAAAAAAATACCGGAGATGTGAAGATTAATAACAACTGAATAGAATTGTTCTACTTACTGCCTTAAGGAACAGGAAAAAATGCAGTGAGGAAGATTAAGAGCAGTACTCTGTCCTAAGTAAAAAAAAAACAAACGGTATCTTTAAGAACACACTATGCAAATGTTCCAAGACAAATCACAAGTATCTGTTCAGGAATGGAAAACGGGCTTTGCTGGTCATGAGTATAAAGATATCAATTGTATTTAAACCTGCCAACGTGATTCCAGAAAAAAGACAGATAACTGCATTTGTCAAATATTTGGTCCCTGACCTCCAGGAATCAAGAATCCACTTCTAAAGAAGGTTTAAGATAGTATCTTGAATGCAAAAGCAATAGATACAAGAACCTGAACACTGAATTTACTATATTAGGTGAAGAATGTGATAATCCACAAAACAAAGCGCTAATCCTATAAACTAATGTTGCCAGTCTGAATGTATTCATAAAACCTGATGAGTTATCCTCATACCAGAAGGCTTTCTACTAGATGAGGTACTGCCTGTTCTCCTGCAGTTGGCATAAATTCAGTCTAATGTGCTTTAGCTAATTCAACAGAAATGTACTTGCAAATCCACACCTGATCTGGATCATGTGTACTAATGCAGCAGACAGATAGGTCACACAAAACCACTATCTCCTAACATGAATAAAATTACATTCATTCTGCAAACATCCGTGGAATTTTTATTTGTTGAACACCAAAAGTTAAGATTAGGAACCATGGAAAGCAAAAACAACTAGGGTCTAATGCTTTCTCTGCTTGGAAGCCAGCTAAAATACACATTGCTTTTCAAGACTCTACCTCACACTAAGTATAGGAGCTTATCTGTAAGAAATAACAACTAAAGTAAGACAAATATTACTTTAAACAACTAGGAAACAAGTTTAGGAACTGTCAATCTGACACAGATATTCAAGCGCTTAAAGTACTTTTGCATGTTAATTTTTAGTGTTGGATAATACACTAGACTGCACTTACACTTTTTCTCAGGTTTCCCTGAAATTTAAGTATTTTTGTCATACTTTGATTGAAAATAATTTTAAATTAAAGAAGCTATGATTTTAAAAAATAAAATTAATGTATAAACAAGCATTTTCCATTTGGTTTACAAACTATATGCTCAAACTCAGCTTACTTCTAATAATAAGGATGGGTGTCAGAAATTTTCCAGGAAAGGTTCTCCTGCTGCTCAGATAGCACATTAAAGTGCACAGAATTACAAAGTTAAAATACTGTTATAGGTGGAAAATGTTCAGGATTCAGTATATTTATTCCAAGACAAAACACATGACCTGCAGTCCAATTTCTACAAAATTATGCACCAAGTTACAGATATGGTGAAAGACATTAGATAATCCAGGCCAATAGTATTTTGCACAGCTTAAACATCTGCTTCCTCCTAGAGACAGGATAACAAAACATAAATCTAACCTCAATCAGTGATATTGTTCACATAGTCATGGTTTAGGTACAGCAGTGTCACATCTATCTCTTTTTATTATATCACTGCTATTTCCTGTTTCAGAAAAATCTTTTAAAAAAGCATATAATGGAATAAATTAAACTTAAAGGCTAGCAATAGACTGATTTTATAATCACATCTTCCCTCAGTTGAATATTATAGCTCAAGCTTCAGTAGGATTCCTTATTTATCACACAAAAATACAGTTTTTATAGATGCTGAAATTAATCGGTCTTATTGGGTCAATTGGTTGACAGCTACATGCTCCTTTTCTACATAAGCAAGGTATCTTAGATGTCTCTCACGTTTTGTATATTCTTGGCAGCAGACTGCAATTTGTATGTCCCCTCTTATTTCAGTATCTTTTAGCAGAACAAGCCCATCAATAGATGTAGGAGTACAACCAAGTAGATGATAAAATATGACATAAGGGCTGAAAAAGCAATTGCAAAAGTGAGCAGTGAGAAGAAACTAACTCTAGTGGAAGTAACTTTAAATATTTTTACCATCAGATAACGCATTTAAGACATCTGACACAGTTGCAAGGAAAAGTAACAGAAAAACTTTCATTCCAAGACGTGACATAAGACAAATATATCTCTGGTTGTATATACGAAGGAGTTCCGTAAATATTTAAGTAATTTTGTTTAAATAATGATCCAAACACCAGCCGTAACAAGAAGTCAGCATACTAGTTTTCACACCACTTTTTAATAGGGGAGGAGGAAATATTAAACCAACTGAGCTACAGCTTAGAACACTATGAGAAAATACACATACTCGAGCAGTCACTATCCTAAGATTTTACGAGATTCCAGAAGAAATTCCTCAAAAGCTTTTCTGTATTAGAAACATAGAATTTATAAAATTTAAAAATAAAAACTCATAACACAGGTCTTTACATATAAAGAGCATGAAACGACTTTAAACCTTGAGAAAAGTCATTCTCAAATGAAAGGCAGCTTTCTATAGATGTGGACTTTATCCATCACCACAGCATATGATACAAGATTTGAAGATGAATACCAAACTACATGTACTAAAAGCTCCATTGAGAACAGCAAAACAATGAAAAATCATTTTAAATGCCATATGAGAACAATATAAACCATTGCTTTTCCACCTTCAAAATCGAAGGTAACATTCTGTTGCAGTATTGCTACTGATCACGTACAGGATAACCTTTCCATGCAATCATCTGAGGATTCCGAAGGGTTGCAGGACTAGGCACATTAACTACCAAAAGCCTAACACTTCCTGGAAAATAAATCAAAAAGACAAGCAAAAATTTAAATTTATAAATCTATAAAAACATTTTAGGACATTTGTTTTTCCCATATTAGGCTTGTTTCATCTCTTCATCTAAACATTGAAGTGCTTCAGTTTCCTGTACCTTTCTGGAGCTATCTTATAATTTAGCAAAAGAAAGGAAGCTATTTAAGAGATCTAATACAATGTTTGAAGCCAACAGAGCACTGGAGATGAGCAATCTAGCAAAATCAGTGTCGAGGGGAAGTCAGAAATCGGGTAGTTGTTTAAGAAGTTTGCCTGAAACTGCATCTCTGGAAGGAGAGCATAGTACAAAGAAAGCTGCAACTCAAGTTAACTTCGGATCAGAAGGGTCTGGTTCAGCTACATGGCATAAACTACAAAACTCCCTACAACACTATTACAATGCAAATCTTGCACCATTCTGCTGTCCACAAGTTGTACAATAGTTTTAGTCTATTCTCAATTAAAATCTTCATCTCCTTTTTCGTGTATAGCAATTTTTAAAACCAATCTTATTTTACCTAACTTTAATCACAAGCATGTAACTTAAAATACACATAAAAAGCTACCTGTGAGCAAAACTCAAGAACACATGATAGCACATTATGAGAGTCCCTGTATTATATATCTAGAACCTCCATCAAGGATGTACTTCCCGTTGTAAGACTCCAGCAACTTCAGCAACTTTTAAAAAAAATAAAACAATGCAAAACCCCTTGTCTTCTTTGATGCTTTCTACTCTTTATTCTTACGGCAACAGCCTAAGAGATGCTCGGCTCTACAAGAAACATTGAAACCAAACATCCTCCAACCTAGAACTTCCTTCCTCTGATCAGACGTACAACAGAACCCGCGGCAGAAGCCTGAGATGTTACCCCCTTCACCTGGGACCCAAGGCCCGGACAAACTACCCCGTGCCGTTCTCGAAGAACCGCCCTGCCGCTAAACCCCGAAAAAACCCGAGGCGCCCACCTGCCTTACCGGGCTGC
>NW_009953947.1:1029269-1029824 GCF_000747805.2 Chaetura pelagica
CCCCGCGGCCGCCCCGCTGGCCCGGGGGGGCCCCCCCCCGCCTCGCCCTCGCCTACACAGGGACCCTCACCTCGGGTGGGAGGCGAGCGGGCACCTCACCCCAGGGCTTTGGGGGGAGGGGGGCATTATTTCACGGGAGCCCTTACCTAAGAGGAGCAGCTTGACTTCCCTGGCCGCCTTCTCGCCATCCTCCCGCAGGTTCCTGTCGATCATCTTGCTCCTCTCCACCGCTGCCTTGTCCTCGGCGCTCAGCGTGCAGCCCATTTTGGGAAAGGGGCTGTTTAACTTCGCCGGGAGAAGAGATGCAAAGCAGCGGGCGGGTTCCGCGCCGGGGCCGCCGGCGAGGCGCTGAGGAGGGAGGGGGAGTGAGTGCCTCCCCGCTCTCTTTCTCTTCCCCCCCTCCCTCACCTGAAACGCAACGGCAGCGTAGGCACCACACGCCGCGTTTACCTCACACGCAAGCAGGAGAAGAGGGCGGGGGAGCAGGCAGGTCTGCAGCTGTCCCGCGGAGGGAGAAGGCAGAGGCGCTGCTGCGGGAGGCCCGAGGCACGATGC
>NW_009953947.1:1030079-1066802 GCF_000747805.2 Chaetura pelagica
GGTGAAGGAGCGGGGAACCTAGGCAGGAGTGAGGGGGAGAACAGGCGCGGGAGCAGGGAGGCAGCGTCCCTCGCCTCATCGTGCGTCCGTGTGACGCCAGCGCGCGGCCACGACACCTGCCAGGGATGCGGGGGAAACCGTTGAGAGCTCGAATTTAAACGGCTCTGGGCGGGCGGTTCCGTTCCCGCCGGGCAGGGCTGTACTAACGCCCGCAGGGGCGGTTCCAGAGGTGGAGGTCGCCCGCGGCGTGACGGGGAGCGGGAACCGGCGGAGGAACCCGCGCTCCTCAGCCGCGGCCCCGCCTGAGCTCCGCCTCGGTCGCCATCGGCGAGCGGTGTCCCCGCCTGCCCTGGGCTCTTCCCTCCCTTCGCTGCCCTGATCCGTCGAAGGGACTCGGGGTCCAGCCCCTCCGGCGCTGGGTGCTCGTGGGCTCCGGGGCACGGCCCGTCAGGAGCGGGTCGGGGGCAGCAGCGGGGCTTTCTACTCTTGACACTCACCAGCCAGCAGCATTTTTCTCTCACACAAAGAAAGTGGAGTGAAACGATCCCACCCCACGGCGCAAAAGCGCTCAGTGACCTTTCTCTTCGTGTGCCTGGTGTACTTTCTCAGAGCTGCTGTCTACACAGTCTAGCTGCTTGCTTGTTTTGTTCTTTCATATAAAACCCCTAAGAAAACTACATGCAGTGGCTGCTACCACTGTTTCGCCACCATGCACGTCTTGAGCTCTTTGGATTACAAACGAAAGATCCTATTACTTTTTAATAGGATCACATTAAAAGAATCGGGTTGTAAGGGTCATCAGGAGATCATCCGGTCTAACCTGCTGAGAGCAGGGTCAGCTGAGCTTCTGCGTGACTTTGTATCCACTCCCAACCCCCCAACTTGTGAGCACAGTCAGTCTGAAACAAAGCAGATTTAGCAGAATTTCTTGGATGAAACTGTCTGCACATTAGATAAAGCTTTGTGAGTCTCAGGGAAAATTTAGGTCAAAATATGTCATAGAATGGGAGTCTACAAGGCAAATCTGTTAAATGAAGGTTCATTTTATCCAGAGTCCTTAGGATTTTTCCTTTCCATAGGATCTCATGAACGTCTGCCCCAGAAGGAGCTCAGAAGGAGCAGGATTTTACAGTACAGGAGGCGTTTTAGCATTAGAGTATAGATGTCAGACTTAGCTATTACTGTACTTGGTAAATTATGACTTTCTTGTAATTCTCCTGATAAAAAAGTGTATCCAGTGTTCAATTTTTACTAGAAATGTTGGATTTTCTTCTTTACAGGGGTCTTTGAATGCAGACACTGAATAAATCATATTTAATGATGTAAAATTAAGTAGGTAATGCTCAATTAAACTACGACTTAGTTACTACATTTTCTGGTTCATAAGGATGCACTGAACCCTAGCAAACTATGTTTTCTTGGAGAAATTTTAAACAATATTAACTCTTTAAGACTTCATAAGACCTCTGAGTTGTTTGGCCATCTTGGTGATGCTACCACTATGGAGAATGGCTGGGCAGCTGAGATGTGTCACTTGATTCTCTGCCACCAATGCTTGGCCTTCCTGAGTGGTTCCCTTATGCACTCACTCCCTTTTGTGTCCTCTTCTGCAGACTTTCACATGGGTACCATGGGATAAGAGTGCTTACAAAATAGTTCAGCTCAGATATAGGAACATAACCTTGTTTTAGGTTTCCTGTCATCTCTTGTGCCAAAGTGGCAGAGGTAGTGATGGAGGCCGCTGCTCAGAAAAGAAAATTGAGTGATAGGAGAGGAAAATGAATAAGCTTAGGGATAGTTTTCTGTTTGGAAAGAAAGAATAAAGAATTATTTCTGAAATAACACGTGGTTTGGATATTGGCAAATGAAAGATTAAGGGATAATGAAGTAGTAAGCAGACATTATGGTCAATGGAAATTTGTGATAATGAAAGAGGTACACTTTATAAGGATAGAGATACTACAAGTAGGACTCTCCAATTTGGCATGGATTTTGTTTAATTTAGTCATGTGCCTAGTGCACACATTTGTATACTGTCCACTAAGAGTGTCTGCTATGCTTCTGTCTCTGCCCATCCGGCCCTTGTAACAGTCACTACACACATAGGTATAAAGGGATAAATGGGCCATTACCCTGGAACAGGAAAACAGAATGGTATAGGATTTTTTAAAAGACCTAGCTAGTCTTAAATATAAACAGATTTAATTTCTTTTTAGTCTTATTGATCTTTAAATCACTTTATTTCATAATTAGGGACTTTTCTGCTACCTTTGTCCTATTAAAATCCTGCAGATAAGATGTCCCTTTTTGTACATGGATAACATTACTAAAACAGGTCTACTCCTGGGGACCTGCTTGCGTGTGTTCTCTCTGACATGTATGGACTTGCACTGAAATCTGCAGGCAATATTTAATTGAATTTTGATTTTACAGGAGAAAAAAAAAATGCATTACAGGTTACATATGATTCACAGATACTATTTCCTTATACAATCTCCTTTGAAATCGTGAAAGATCTTTTCAACTGCATTCACCAATATCAGTTGTTCATTTCTACTTACAGAATAATTGTCCAGGTGATAAATGATTATACTCTAGAGTATCAATAGAAGCTGTCAGGATCATGGAATAATGCATGCTTTTTTACAGTGCACAAGAAGGCTGACGAATGATTGTCCTAGTTATTGAGGCCAAGAAGCTCCCAATATTCAGAACAAAGTTTGTCAGTATCATGCTTTACAACAAATCATGTCTTGCATGGTGTTAAGCTGTATAGCAGTGGAGGCCTGAATCTACACTAAGAGCTAGTATAGATCTGTACATGGTGGCAGAGGTTCACTTCTGGTCTCTTAAAATATTTTCTTATAATCTAAAATATTCTACTGTGTAGTAAAATAAACTTAGTTAAATAGTGAAATATAGTCTGTGTTTGGGCAGTAGGCATTCTGTCAATTTTATTTAAAAATGTCAGGAATATGTCTGCTCTAAACATTGATCAGAGTTGCTTCAGAGCTGTATAGTTATGTGAGATAGTGTATTTCAGCCCTACAGTTAGAATTACACAGCTTTTTCCTTCATCTGACAAGCTGGAAAATTGCTCAGGAGCTCTGTGTGTTTTGTGGCCTTGTTCCTAAGAGAGGTTTATGTCAATAAACTTTGTTGTCTGTTTGCTTTAAGAACAAATAGCTGTTTGGTATGACCTCCTTTTGAGTCCCTATCGCCTCTTTAGCTGACATTTCTCCAAGATTATCTTTAGCTGCTATTGTGTTGGCTTAATAGATAAAATTTCTTGTATTTGATGTGGAATATACAGTGTCTTGTGGGGATAATGTTCAGCCTTCACCTTTCTATTTTGCTGATTTTAATTTAAATTGTCTGATTCAGCCACCTTACTTGCTCTTGTCTTTAATTAGACAGTACACAAACTCACATCAAGAAATCGAATACAATTGTTATGAAAGAAATAGAGGAGAGTGGGAAAAATAGTTTCAGTTTCTATCTTTGGAAAAGTGAATAGACCAAGGTAAAATGGTTTCTGAATAAAGCATGTAACTATATGCATAATTATAACTCAATGCCTAAGCTAAAATAAAATTTTATCTAATTTCTTTATTTTTGTACTAAGAAAACAAAATGTTATGAAGATTCAGTGCAAGTATCTTTTTCCATACTACTGCTTTGCTTTTGAAGTGTGTATATTACAGTTTTGCCTTTGGCCAACCTCTTGACTTTTTTTCAGTGCTAGTAATGCCTGTTTTTTTCCAGATTAACTAGGGGTCTCCCATGTGATGCTCTGTTCCCATGTGGTACCATATGTAAATCATTACTAACAGTAAGAAGCTGTGTTACACTATTTGCAATTTAATGAACAAAAGGTAAAAAAGACATCAAAGTTAATTGGCAAATACAAATCCACTATATGAATTGAATGTCAAATGCTCCTCTGCCCCATTCCTGAGACTTTACGCAAAACAGATGCAGTCCACCTTCAAGGACCTCTGCATTGAGCTGCATACACATACAAGGCTGTCTCTCCTCTCACATTAGTGTGATTAATTGATAGAGAACTCTTTAGATGTTAATTAGCTATGATAATGTCCCTGTTCAGCAGTTTTGCTAATGACAGGGCAGACTTCAAATGTCACGTGTAACGCACTCCGTGAATGGCCTTTCTGAGAGATTTTGTATGTTTAATGCAAAATGAAATTTTTCCTGCAACCACAACACAAGGTAAATTTTAAAATTTCCCAACACCATGGGTAAACAATACTGAATTGATTAAACTCAGTAGCACTCTAACACCAACAGAGCTTATTAATATGAATGCAAGTTATTATTGCCAGTTCCTTGGGAGATCCCAAGGAAATGCCAAGGTCTATATTCCGTGAGGATGGTGCTGTTGGGAGGCAGAGGAGATGTATGCCATGTAGGCCACTGAGTGCCACGCACAGCTGAATATTCACTGCTGCCCTGAAATACATAGTGAGTATCCATGCCTTAAGGAAAGAGAATAAGCTTTGTGTACTCACAGTGTAATCCAGAGCTGTTTGAAGGCAGACTGCTTGTATTTTGCTAGAAGAGTCAGCAATGGGACAGAGAGAAGTTTGACATTTTATTCCTATTAAGTTAACCTTTCCAAAAGATCAGGTTTCCAACAAGTTGTGTGAGTATCCAAGTTGATAATTTCAATGTTTGAAACACAATAGATAAATCCTCTGCTAGAATATGACAGGGCCAGGAATCATAGAACTATTCAGGTTGGAAAAGACCCATGGGATCACCGAGTCCAACCATCATCCCTACTCTACAAAGTTCTCCCCTAAACCATATCCACCAACACCACATCCAAATCACCCTTAAAACACATCCAGGGATGGTGACTCAACCCTGGGCAGCCTATACCAGTGTCTAACCACTCGTTCTGTGAAAAAAAAATTTCCTGATGTCCAGTGTAAATCTACCGCATTGCAGCTTGAAGCCATTCCCTCTTGTTCTGTCACTAATTACCTGTGAAAAGAGACCAGCACCAACCTCTCTACAATGACCTTTCAGGTACTTGTAGAGACTGATGAGGTCTCCTCTCAGCCTCCTCTTCCTCAAACTAAACATTCCCAGCTCCTTCAAGCATTCTTCATAAGATTTATTCTCCAGGCCCTTCACCAGCTTCATTGCCCTCCTCTGTACTCGCTCCAGCACCTCAATATCTCTCTTGAATCGAGGTGCCCAAAACTGAACACAACACTCCAGGTGTGGCCTCACCAGTGCTGAGGACAGGGGGACAATCACCTCTCTACTTCTGCTGGTCACCCTATTTCTAACACAAGCCATGATGCCATTGGCTTTCTTGGCCACCTGAGCACACTGCTGGCTCATATTCAGCTGCTTGTCAGTGAGAACCCCCCAGGTACTTTTCTGCCAGACACTTTCCAGCCACACTTCCCCAAGCCTGTAGCGTTGCCTGGGGTTGTTGTGGCCCAAGTGCAGGACCTGGCACTTGGCCTTGTTGAAGCCCAGACCATTAACATTAGCCCAATGATCCAATCTATCCAAGTCTCTCTGTAGAGTCTCCCTATCCTCATGCAGATCAACACTCCTGCCTAGCTTGGTGTCATCTGCAAACTTCATGTCCTTATCAAGATCATCAGTAAAGATATTAAACAGAAACGGTCCCAACACTGAGCCCTGAGGAACACCACTTGTGACTGGCCCCAGCTGGATTTGACTCCACTGACCACTCTTTGGACCCAACTGTCCAGCCGTTGCTTGATCCAACAGATCGTGTGCTCATCCAGGCCATGAGCAGCCAGTGTTTTTATGAGAGTTCTATGGGGAACTGTGTCAAATGATTTCTGGAGGTCCAGACAGACAATCTCCACAGCCTTTCCCTCATCCAGTAGTCAGGTCATCAGGTTATAAAAGGAGATCAGGTTTGTCAGGCAGGACCGGCCTTTCATAAACCCATGCTGACTGGGCCTGATCCCCTTGTTATCCTCTATGTGTCTTCTAATGACACTCAAGTTGATCTTTTCCATGACCTTCCCTGGTACTGAGGTCAGACTAACAGGTGACCCTGCTCTGGCAGGGCAATTGGACTAGATGATCTTTCAAGGTCCCTTCCAACCCCTAAGATTCTGTGATTCTGTGATTACTTCAGTAAAGCCAGAATTTCTCTTTTGGAGCTGCTCAAGTGATACATGTGTTTCCACACATTCCTGATCCCCAGGCAGAGGGCTCAGCATCTTACAAAATTCAGTCTGAAGTAGTTAGACAGATTATACTGGCACTGTGTTGCAAAAGCTTTGGTTTCACTGGGTAAATAAAGAAATTATAACTTCTTGTCCAGAATACAATCTTAAACAATTTGACAGAAAGCTATACTTATAGTTGAGGCCTTAAAATGGAAATGTCCAAGTTAATTTCCATCTCCATTCAAAATTTTGTGTTTCTGTGGACCAAGTAATTTTCTCATTTACATTTCTCCTTAAATTGCCTAAAAAATGCAGAACACTTCCTGTCATCACAGAGATGCAGATAATATGCAGGATAATCTTTAATGCGGTGGCAAGATGGGTTGTATTTTGTTGATTTATATGAAAGGAATAATTGCTCAGAGTGAAACAGATATTAGCCCAGATACTAGCCTTATTACAGGATATAGTGGGTTTTAATGCTTTTTCCTTCATCTTCCTAGCAGGAACAAGTTAACCCAGTCCATAGCTGGTTATACTTCCATGCTCCTTTGTTTGTCTTGGCATTTTCTTCACTTTTACATAAATACCAAATTAGTCCAAGTTGCTTGGGTAATATAATTAATTCTATTGTTTGTTTGCATGTTCAGTGTCCTAAAAGCTTGTAGACTAGATCATTTGTCTCAATATCTGTGCAGCATACAGAAAATCAATGGTTGCAAAGCTATTAATTTTTAATTTTTATTATGAATTTAATACTATTATTGTGTTTATCTGAATCATGCATTATGTCTAATGGTACCTAGTATTATAAATTACATTTTGAATATAATCTTCCATTTGAAAGTGAAGTTTTGCCTTGAAGCATTCTAACTCTCACCCAAAAAAAAAAAAAATTAAAAAAAAATCACATGGCAGAGGAGGATTCTGACAGAAGATTTTTTTTAATGAATAAAATTTGCATAATCAGTTGTGTTAACAGAATAAAATCAAGTAAAACCTACAATGCTTTTTATAAAAAACAGTACTGAAAGATGCATAAAATATATTTGTAAAATAACAATAAAATATTTTCAGTAATATTTTCTCTTAAAAATACTATGGTTAGCAATAGAAATAACTATATTAGCTAAATACTGTCATTATTAAGACTAAATCCTAGATTCAGTGTAAGGAAGGAAGAATGCTGTCATTGATATCTCAGATGAAACTTTGGATTCCACATTGTTAAAGAAAGCAGTTAAGGAATCCAGAAGTAAAAATTCTGCTTGACAAAAATGTTTCTTCTCCTCTCCAGTAAGCAAACAAAAACACTTCCTCATCTGTCACCACCAGATCACCTGACTGAGTAGTCTGGCAAACTATTCTATGCAGTTTATTCCATCATGTTGAGTTTTGGCTAGTGTATCTGGGCTTTATTCCCAGGAGAGTAGATGCTCTTTTCAGCCTCTCTGATGGGAGGCATTTGGAAGATCCTGATATTTCTCTAACTGAAGTAGAACTATAAAACTGAGTTGTGAGCCTTTGCTGCAAGAATTTGAAGAACCCAGATTAAGAAAACTATGTATTGATAAAACTGTCTAAAGGAACAAAAACAGGAAATGTTTTTAGATGAGAAAGAGCTATCAGGAATTTAAACAGGAAAGGCTGAGTACTGTTTGTTACTGCAGAATGCTAATGCTATGTGCAGAATGACCATTGCCCTAATGATTAAAACTTTAAAAGAAAGTCAGTGCAAGGTCAGGCAATCCAAGTCAGCAGTGCAAAGTGATCCACAAGATACCTCATTTGTTAAAAAGATGAAAATTAATTGAGAGAGAAGGGAGTCAGGAGTCAAATTATCCCCTAAATCAGTAGGATGAAGTTGTAAATGAGAATTATGGTCAGAAGAAGATCGAGGGTACTGTAAAGAAGGGAAAGTATTGCATTTAGGGTGACAGTAGTCAGAGCCACGCTGTGAAGTCCACAGGAGCAGCGAGCTCCAGCTGAAGCAAAGTAATACAATACAGATACAGTAATCAGGAGCTGATCATGAATGCAGGTACAAGCAGGTACAGAGTTGGGACACAGAATGGGTCATTGTCTACTGGATAGAAGGCCTTGAAAAAAAAGGAGGATGTGTCCAAAGTTTAACTGCCATTGTGGTAGTGTGCTTTATGGTGTGACTCAAGAGCTGCACTTCCATGGGTGTGGCAAGGCAGGCAGACAATGGACAGGCGCTTGTTGGGCAGATGGGCTCACCGAGCTGCTTATCACAAGAAAATTCAGAGCCTTGCTTGAGAGCAGCCCTGTGGAGAGGACCTGGGGGTACTAGTGGATCAAAAGCTGGACATGAGCCACCAATGTGCAGTTGCAGCCCAGAAGGCCAACTCCATCCTGGGCTGTATCAAAAGAAGTGTGGCCAGCACATGGAGAGAGGTGATTCTGCCCGTCTACTCTTCCCTGGTGAGACCTCACCTAGAATACTGTGTCCAGCTCTGGTGTCCCCAACACAAGAAAGATGTGGACCTGTTGAAACATGTCCAGAGAAGGGCTGTGAAAATTATCTGAGAGCTGGAGCACCTTTCTTATGAGGGCAGGCTGAGGGAGTTGAGGTTGTTTAGTCTGAAAAAGAGAAGGCTCCTGGGGGACCTTATCGTGGCCTTCCAGTGCCTGAAGGGGGCCTACCAGATAGCTGGGGGGGGGGGGGGGTCTTTTTATAGGGGCTTGCAGTGAGAGGACAGGAGATAATGGATTTAAGCTGAGAGAAGCAAGATGTAGATTAGAGATCAGGCATAAATTCTTCAGTGTAAGGGTGGTGAGACACTGGTACAGGCTGCCCAGAGATGTTGTGGGGGCTCCATCCCTGGAGGTGTTCAAGGGCAGGTTGGATGGGGCTCTGAGCAGCCTGTTCTAGTGCAAGATGTCCCTGCCCATGCAGAGGAGTTGGGAAGTTGGAACTGAATGATCTTTAAGATCCCTTCCAACTAAAAAAAAATACATTTCTGTAATTCTGTAATTCTTGCAGGGCTCACTGCTCACCCAATCTTGTCAGCAGAGAAATCACTGCAATTCTTAGCAGCTTCTTTCCTGATGGATAACAGTTATCTTGTCGATGAACAGCTGCAGTTCACAAGTTTCCAGTTCCTGAAGCACACAGTAGTCCTGAGCCCTGAAGCTCTCATGTCAGAGCAGAGCTGCCAGCAATGGGCAATTGTTTCCCAGAATTGTGTCTCAGAATGAAACCAGGTAGATAGTGAGAAGAAGAGTTTGAAATACACAAACTGCATTTGAAAAAACAACAGCAATCAAACAAAACCAAAACAGCCAAGCAACCAAAATGAAAAAAAAAAACCCCACAAAATAAAAACAAACAAACAAAAAACAACAACCAGAAAAAACAACCACCAAAGCCAAACCAAACCAATATAAAACAACCAAAACCAAAAATCACAAAATAAAAATCCCCCAAAATTTGTGAATTCTAAACTGACCCACGTGGTAGGTTTCCTTCATCTTAAATAAGCCTTCTCTCTCATTAATCTGTTCCCTTTGCATATTGAACCCAGGTAAGACTAAGTCCCATTACAATCTTTGTTCTTTCCTGCTACATTGGGCTGATCAGCCTGAGTGAAGGTAACAGAAAACATGTATACAATTCACTTCCTTATGAATTAAAAGGTAGGAATAAAATCCGTTCCACTCAACATTTTTGCTGAATTTATTTTAAAAAAATTAATAATTTATTTTCTTTTATGAAATCCTGCAAGGTTTTAGACTAAGTATCCCATGACATTCAGATTGAATATGAAATAATATGCTTTATCCATGATTCAAACCTTAGAGATATTCAAAATCAGTGAGCTGGAAATATTTTTAAACATACATACAATTTTCTGTTTATATGTGGGTAAGTATTATTGCCATTTGTGTCACTTATGTAAATACTATGTTCAGATTTTCACCAGTGGACAGGATTTGTAGAAGTTTCTGCAGGAAGCAGGAATCTGTTCTGTTCAGCACTGTGTTTTATTTCTTTTCATTAATTATCATACCACATCTGATAGAATTCACACAGATCACGCCGGCTAGCAAAACACTAAGTAATGATGAGGCTAAGGCCGTTAAAAAGTGACCTAGAATGATTATAATTCTGGAGTCTGGGGGGAGAGGAAATATGTTTATATAGCTAAACAAAGAAAACGTGTATGAAGAGGCAGTTTTACCTCTTCTCTAAGTTTTAATGAGACCAATATTGAAATATTATTTACAGAGCTAGTGGGGCCACACCAAAAAAAGAAGTTTAAAGTCTACAGTCAATGTGTAAATCATCATAAACATGCCCAGGGAAAATTCTCTAATAAAAAGGATGAGGAAAATGAGGAGCAACAGAAGGAGGTGGCTGTGCTGTGTCTTACAGTGGCTTGAACAGTCTCTTCAGAAGACATTGTACATCTGTGGTTCCGTGGGACCAAGGTGTTGATTCCCAGCAGTCACCTCATGCCAGGAAATGCACTGAGGAGACCAGGGAAACTTTCTATATCAAATGACATTCACGTAATTCAATGGCCAGTGATAGGTGGAAAATCAAACCAGATAAGCTCCTTTTTATACTTCCTTGATGACAGCATACCGATGACAAAATAATTCAGGATGAACTGTCACAAATCACTTCTAATCAGATATTACAAATTGCTTTAATGTAATCTTGCAGAAGGTCCCACAAGTGAAGGTGCTTGTCAAAACTGCTTGTCACTTTGTTAAACTAAAGCTGTGTGGCTTGCCTCACATAGCTGTGGTGCAGAATTATGTGATTTGAATAAAAGAAACCTCTTAATTAATTAATGTTGTGGAGAGAGCTGGCAACTTCCATATCCTTTGAACTCCTTTGTAGCTAATTGCTAGCCTAAAGGCTGCTAGGCCTTACAGTTAGAGCTCAAAGCCCAGTTTATGTAACTGATTAAAAGCACCTAAAAGCCACTGGAAAAGAGGAGTATGGGCATTTAAGTATGTAGTACAGGTCTATCTACAGGTTTATCAACACTTTTATTGAATTTGGCTGCTGAATTTTGATTCTTACGTACTAAAGTTTTAGCTCTTGGCAACTGTCAGGAAAGAGAAGCTGGTGTTGGCATTAAAAAATATCTTTGTAGTCTGATTCTGCAATCTCTCATCTGATATCTAAAGGGGATAGTATACGTAACTGCTAAATATGGTAATGAGATCTGGGAAGAGAACAGATAGCACTTTCCAGTTTATGGTGTCATGGGTGAACATGTGATGAGAATACATGACTTGACCATGAAGATTACAGAGACAAGGGACACTGTGTCCAGCACTGACAGAGAGTTGGTTTTACACAGGGAATGCCCACACTGTGCAGTGATCAGGGGCATGGTAATTTCTGAGCTAACAGAGAAATGCAAGGAAAATCTGTTTTTTCAAGGAGGGCTTATAAGGTTGGGTGTACTGCAGTACTCTGCCTACATTGCAGAACTGGCTCCTCAGCCAGTTCTCAGTCCAAAAGTGTCTGTGTGACCCGGACACGCTCCACCAGTGTCCACACAACAAAACAGTAATGAATGTTCATAGCTTTCCATGCCCTATTTAATGCCATAATAAGAGAGCAAACAACCCAGATTTCAGGGACAAGAAACAATAAAGGTATCATACAAACATAGCAGTTTTTTTAGGAATAAGTGCTGCAGTACTGACTTGGCCACACCAGCCTAGTCTATCCAAATATATATGTTACTTTTCACACCAAACTTTTTCATTTTAACTTCCTCTTTATATATATGTGTATATATTGTTTATTCACAAGCACATTACAGCTCCTGGTGGGTTGAAGCAGGCAATGGGGTATCTCTTTATTCATACATTTCTGCTTTTTAATGGGATCTATTCAGAGCAAAACAAAAACCTGATTGAGTACTGGAAGAAATTTTGTATCATAGTCATTTAAATGTGAACTAGGACATTCTCTGGACAATTACATAAAAATGGCAAGTGACCCTCTGTACAATAGTTGCTTTCAACATAATCCAAGGCCAAGACAGGCTTTTGACAGTTATATAATGCAGATGGGTCATGATCAGCCAACACAGAAATGTTCAACATTGTGCAAAATGAGAATCACGTAAGTTGAAGAAAAAAGACAGAGGAAGAATTTTTCCTTTTCAGCACATTGATCAATTTTCTAATTAATAATGTTCATATTTAGAAATATTTATTTGTAGTAGGAAAACAAAATACTAATAGGAAGATTGGAAAAGGCTGAAACAAGAGATCTGAAAGTTCTTCAAACTTTCACACACCTGTTTGCAAAAAATATCTGCAGTATAATGTAAATGAAGCTACAGATTAGTGAGCATATATGCTATTGATCTAGATGAAATACATGTATTTTTATTTAGAAATATTTTACTATGCCTCTAAAATAGCTATAGACTAATTTAGTTATATAATTGAATTCCAAAAGTCACTAATCCAAAAATTTTAGCTCACTGGTGGTGTGCTGCCTCCTCTGCTTTTCTTCCTGCATTTTCCACTGCAAAAAATGCTGCTTAGTAGTTTATGCTAAAGCTTATTTGCTCTTTCTTACCCCAGACCTATAATTTCACAGAAAGATGACCACAATATATATGAAAAATACACTTGCATCTGTAAATGCCACAATGCAGCAGTGTCAATTTTCCTTTCTCCCAATGGCAACAGGTCTCCCAGTGGTAGCAAGGTCTTATAAAATACATGGACTAGTGGCATTTCAGTGTAATTAATTTATACAGTAAAAGCCAAAGGCTTTACAAACAGATACATGTATATATATATAAAATCTAAAGTATATATATAAAATAAAGTACACTAAAAAGCCAAATATATCTATACACACCTATATACGCATATACCTGCTGCAGGGTAGCTGTAGCATAGGCGTCTTCTGCTATCTCTGTTTTCAGTGTAGGTGAAGAGAAATCTGTTGATATTAAGGATAATTCATGGTCTTACTTTGCATTCTCTCTTTCACTTACAGCACAAGACTAAGAAAGTTAATTATTGACCTACAGAAATTGTAATATAATTTCAAATTAATTATCCTTTTCTGGTATCTCTTCTTTCCAAATTGCTGACTCCTAGTGTTTTTCAGTAAATAGTGCAAAGTACTGTAATGGACAATAATATAAAAACACATAAATGAGGAAACTTTTTTGTAAGTGAGGCTAGTAAATGTTTTGTTTGTACAAACTTGTGTTGCAAATATTAGTATCTTGCAAGATTATATTATTTACTCTGATCTTTTTAAACTGGCTTAAGTTTTCTTATATTCACAAAGAAACCTTATAGTAGTGAATAAGTGAATCGTAAGTTATGTTAAAAACAAGATTTCAATATCTGCCCATAGGTTCCTGCTTTTAATATGTATTAAATTAATTACAGGGATGAATTAAAGCATTTTTTCAATGCTAAATAAATAAAAATAAACAAAAGGCCTCTATTGCAGTCTTTTCTGCTTGGAGGTTAGCTAGTTCTGGTCAGTACTTCTTTTTGCTGAAATGTATGCTGTCAGTCTGTGGAACAAGTATACAAAAGACTGAGAGCAGTGAAAATGAAATTTTATTCAACACAATACTGAATAATAAAAAAGTGATGTTTAATAAAATAAGTTTTTATAACTGAAGTTGTCAATTGCTGCCTGTTGCTAACATGATTGTCCTGAAGTTGATACTAATTAATGTCTTGAGGCTGTTTTTTTATCAGAGTTTTTTTCCAGAGCCTAGTTAGGTAGAGAATTATTCTAAAATGCTTCAACATCTTTACACAGTAAATATGCAAAGATTTAAGCTTTAACTCTTCCATGGAGCCTGCCTTACTATTAAACAATAGCAAAGATAAACAATAACTCAACCTTCTCATTAGTGGTTAAAAGCCTTGTTTCCAAACCCTCTTTCTGTTCTTCCAAGCTAATTTTCTCCTCTTGCACTCTTGTATGGCTAGACTGCTAGGGAAAACAACATAAGTAAGTAGAGCTGCATCTTTTTACAGAGGCACGGTACTGCAGAACTCCTTAGCCAAACCAGTGCATCATCTCTGCATATCAGTCCATAACTGTAAAATGACAGGTCTTTGACCATAGGAAATGTTCTCATTATAAAAGGAGTATTGAATCAGTTCATTGCCAAAAACATATAAAGAAGGCATAAAGCAATCAAGCACTGAGTGACAACAAAAAGTCAAGAGTCTGACAGATTAATCATTTCTTCTTTAATTTTGCGTAATATACTATTTTTTTAAGAAAGACCTTTCCAAATACAATATACTAAAATCTCATAAAATATCATAGACATATTGTCACATAGATATCATGTGACGATAAACTGAAAGATACAGAAATAAAAGCAAGGTTTCCTCCAAATGGTAGTACTTTTCAACAGAAAGGATATAAAGATCTTATTTATGCTCTTGATCCCACTGAATTGATAATGGATATTTAAAGAATTGCAGTGAACTTCAGATAATGCTCTTGCTGCATGGAGTATCTCATAGTGGGCTTTTATTTACCTCAAGGCAAAGCAAAAGTGCAAGCTTGCAAATACTAAATCCTTTTCATGTAGCTTGGGTGAATGAACCTGTATTGAATTCGAGAAATAAGTGTGTTTTTTAATAACGCTGTACCCTTTGCTGTGTTTTATGATGCCGGCCAAACTTCACATCCGCTATTTAAATATCCCCTGTGTTTCTTCTTAGTTGGAAAATGTTATACTTTTTTGACCTTTCTGGGGGTGTAGCTTGTTTTTTCCATGTTAAATATAACTATCTTTTCTATAAATTTTCTATCTTTCAACTCTCTTCGGCTTAGTTAACCCACCTCATTATTCATTATACATAAACCTGTCTACCCCTACTGTCATGTTTTTGTCTAATGCCTAGCTGAGGCTCATGCTAGACAGCAAACTATCCAAGGTATAGCCTAAAGCTCACTGCGTTTTAAGGAACCATCTGCACTTACTTCAGTCTATAAATAATAATATGAAATAAAAGAGACTTCATGGTGGCATAGATACCATTACTGTGTTTTAGCTGCTGTCTAGCAACACTGAAATCAGTGGTAAATGTGTACATTATTCATTTATTTGCCATAAACTCTGAATGCAGGGTGCCATTTTTGTTAGTACACAAAGACTGAACATGGAAGCAGAAACTTGGATGAAGCAGAAACAGAATATCCAGTCCCTTGGATGACGTTCTTAACATACACATACAAATATGTATTCTTTCTCATATCTACAGGATTAGTAGTGAACAATTCATAGAATCATAGAATCATAGAATCATAGAATGGTTAATGTTGGATGAGATCTCAAAGATCATCAGGTTCCAACCTCCCTGCTATGAGCAGGGACACCTCCCACTAGACCAGGCTGTAGAAAGCCTCATCCAGCCTGGCCTGAAACACCTCCAGGGAGGGGTCTTCCAGAACCTCCCTGGGCAACCTATTCCAGTGCCTTACTACCCCTGTGGTGAAGAATTTCTTCCTGATGCCTAACCTAAATCTCCTCTTTCAGTTTAAAAACATTGCCACTTGTTCTATCATTACCCTCTCTGGTGAAAAGCCCCTCCCCAGCTTTCCTGTAGGCCCCCTTCAGGTACTAGAAGGCCACTATGCGGTCCCCCCAGAACCTTCTCTTCTTCAGGCTGAATAGCCCCAGCTCTCTCAGCCTGTCTTCATAGTGGAGGTGCTCCAGCCCTTTGATCATCTTGGTGGCCCTTCTCTGGACCCTCTCCAACAGCTCCATGTCTTCCCTGTGATGAGGGTTCCAGAGCTGGACAAAGTACTACAGGTGTGGTCTCACCAGAGCAGAGGGGCAGAATGACCTCCCTGGCCCTGCTGGCCACACTTCTGATGCAGCCCAGGATGAAGTTGGCTCTCTGGGCTATGAGCACACACTGGTGGCTCATGTCAAGCTTCTCATCTACTGACACCCTGTCATGACCACCAGAGGCCAGGATGCTTCCGTGATGTTCCTCCTTTCCTCTCTTACAGAGAGGGCTTTTTAAAGGGACGGAGGGCACACGCGGCGCTCGCCTCGCACAGAGGATCCATCGCTCCTGGACAGAATCTTAGAGCAGAGACTAGAAATGCCCCCCTCACCACACCCACAAAGTGTTACTGAGACTAATATTTAGTTTACGAATTAACCGGTTTATTAAGGGTTAACACAAACTGAGGGACCAAGGTTCAGGAGAGGCAGGCTAGGGATACGTACAAAAGTTCAAAAGTACTAAGACCTTATTAAATGTACACTCGAGGGACAGGTGTTGAATCAATGGAGTAAAAAGGTAGGAGTTGAGCCCGGCAGGGAATTTAAGGCAGAGAATGTGTGTGTGGCGCGTGGCTCCTGGGATGCAGCTTCTTTTCCTGCTGGCCGGGCTCGGTAGGTTCGTGAGGGGGCCGGCTTCCCGGCTCGGGGGCGAACCCCCCGGGCGGGCAGCGGGCGGGCAGGTGCGGCTCCTCCGTGCGCCGCGGCGGGCTCCAGCCCCGGTTTGGCCGAGGGTAAGCTCGGGCAGGCTCGAACCAGGCAGGCTTCGACGAGCGGAGATCCCTCGGGACGCGGGGCCGGCTCCCCGCAGAGCGGCTACGGGCGGCCCCCCCGGGCTTCTCCGGGCAGCGATGCTGGCGTTCCAGGCGGCTGCTGGTACTGCAGCAGGGTTCCCTCCCGGCCGGCGTTCCCCAGGCAGAGCGCTGCAGCAGTCTGCAAAACTTGCCCTCTTTTTGTAGATCAGAGATCACCGTTCAAATTAGGTATCACTGTTCAAATTAGCCAGTTAGGACTGGCCAGGTACGCACTCTGTCAGAGGCAGTCTTAAACCTTTTGTACATTTTACTGCCAGTGATCATAACCCTTATGCTCTTTTTTTGTTTTAGGTCTATCTGGTAGAACAGGGGGCCTGTTCCTAGTCTGTCCTTGCCTAAATCAGGAAGAGGACACCACTCTTGTTTTGCTGGCTTGAAAGGCATTTTATTTAGTCTTACATGGGACAGAAGATGAAAGATTCCCCACACGCCCCAAATCCTTTTCCTCAGGACTACTCTCCAACATTTCTTCCCCCAACCTGTATTTATGCCTGGGGTTGCACTGATTCAGGTGCAGGACTCTGCACTTGGCCTTGTTGAACTTCATGAGGTTGGCACTGACCCACCTCTCCAGCCTGTCAAGGTCCCTCTGGAGGACATCCCTTCCCTCTAGGGTGTCAGCTACTCCACACAGCTTGGTATTGTCAGCAGACTTGCTGAGGACACACTCAATCCCACTGCCCATGTCTCCAACAAAGACGTTAAAACAGCACTGGTCCCAATACTGACCCGTGATGAACACAACTCACCACTTGTCTCCACTTGCACACTGAACCATTGACCACAACTCTCTGGGTGTGGCCATCCAACCAATTACTTATCCACCGAGTGGTCCATCTGTCAAATCCATGTCATGTCAGTTTGGAGACCAGGATGTCACATGGGACAGTGTCAAATGCCTTGTACAAATCCAGGTAGATGGTGTCTGTTGCTCTGCCACTATCAACCATCTCTGTAGCCCTGTCATACAAGGCTACCAAATTGGTTTGGCATGATTTTCCCTTAGTGAAGCCATGTTGGCTGTCACCTATCACCCCCTTATTTTCCATGTGTCTGAGCAGATTTTCCAGTAGGATCTGTTCCATGATCCTACCAGGCACAGAGGTAAGACTGACTGGCCTTTACTTCCCTGGGTCTTCATTTTTCCCCTTTTTAAAAACAGGGGCTATGTTCCAATTGGCAAGAACCTCACCAGACTGCCATGACCTCTCAAATAAGATGAACAGAGGCTTAGCAACTGCATCTGCCAGCTCTCATGGTTTGACTCCATGAGGTCCCATAGACTTGCACACCTTCAGGTCCTTTAGATGGTCAGGAACCTGTTCTCCTACAATCAGGGGTGCTTCGTCCTCACAGTACCTGCTTTCACCTTCTGTGGCCTTTGTGACGAGGTGAGTGATCAGACGGAGGGGCTCAGTTTTCATTATGCTGCGCTCTACCTGCTGAGGTGCACCCCTTCTGCAGGCTCTGGGTATCTATTACTGGTGCTGGCATCACACTGAAATTGATTGGTGCGAGGGAGGCTCCCTCCCCCCAAGCCTTATCAGTTTAAAGCCTGGCAGAGGCTGCTGTAGGGGTGTGTGTACTGGAACTGAGCTGGGATGGGCAGGTGGAACACCAGGAGCAGCAGGAGTGCATGGGAAGCAGAGGGTTGTTTGCAGGTGACACTGCAGTCAGCCAGTGTCACTGCCAGTGGTGAATATTGGTTTGGTTTTGTGTGATTGTGAAGATTGTTCCCTCTGTTTTGTTGTGCTCTAAGTTAAATATCTTGACACAGAGTAAATTTGAAAGAACTTTAATCAGGAAACACGTGCCTGGCCCTGCCTGCTGACTCTGTGGACATCCACAGCTGTGCCCAGATGTGGAGCTCAGCCCATGCTGGTGCCTGGTGATGTTCCGCTGTTGGTACCACCCAGTCACTGCCACAGCTCTGTCCCTCTTCATGGCTCATCCTGGAGCTGTGGGTTGGGGCTCTGCTAGCACACCCCAACCCCTGCCCTGCCCAGGCCACCCTTGGCCTCAAAAGTGTGGGGAGAGAGGGGGAAGGGGTGGTGACAGATTCAGTTGGGACTGGGCCTGGGGCTGGGGGTTGCTGTGCTGGCTCTGCTGGGGCTAGGCAGTGCTAAGCTGGCTCTGCTGGCACTGCGGGATGGCCAGGGGTGCTGGGGTCATGGGGATCCTAGGGAGGGTGGTTGCAATGGTGTTTCAGGCCAGACAGTTGGCTTCTGGCTTTGAGTCCAGGTTTCCAGGGTGCCTGCCAACATTGTGGTAATCCATAGGCTGGAGGGGGCAGGGAGGGTGGGCACGATGGCATTTCAGGCAGGGCAGCTGGCTGCTGTTATCGCATATACTGTGCAAAGGTTTTTGCTTGACTCATCAATTGCTTCATGTCTTTTGATTGGCCACTAGTTCCCAGCTGAGATGCTGAAATTGCAGCAAGAGACCTGTGGAGAGAGAAGGGTTCTGAGGCCCTCAGCTGTGGGTGGGACACAGGGACTGTCCTCCACAGGACAGCCCAGGGCTGGCGAGGCTCACCACCACAGGCTGAGCTGCTGGCATTCCTTGGCCGAGGTGCACACCTGCACCTCATGGCACCACTGAGCAGGGGGATTCTCCTGGACAGGTTCACTGCTCAGGAGCTGGTGCTAACACCCATCTCACTTTCTAAGGGCAATCTCATCCCCTGCTCTTACTCTTCTTGACCTTACTTTGCCTACACCTGTTGCTGCTGGGGTCTGCTCCTGCCCAGGAGTAGACTGCTATCCCAGGCAGGGACAGTTGGAGCCAACACTGGCTACAGTCAGAGCTGTCTTGCAAGAGGAAGGCCCAGGAATTAAGAGGCCAGTCCAAACACCTGATAGCAGCAGAACCCTCAGCAGAGCCTTTTGTCCAGCCACTAACTCGCCACTCCACAGCTGGTTCGTGGACACAGACAGCCACATAAGGGAGCAGTGCGGGGAAAATCAACAACTCACTCCCGTGTCTTCTTCTTGATGTACCACTTGATCAAGACGTAGCACAAGATGATGGTAAGTGGCACGGAAATCACAACTGATAACGTGGCTATCATGCACCGCCATCGCACGTCTTGCGGACATGAAACACCTGCGACGCGCTGAGGACGGTTCTTTCTTTTTCTTGGCACATCAACTGCATCTGGAGGGGCAATTCAGAACATTAGCCTGTCCTGTCCACCACTGCTAAGCTGGCAGCACATCTGATCTGTCCAGGGAGTTCTCCTTGCCCCCAGTACTGGTGCCTGGATGCATGCTCCCCCCCTTTCGGACAGGCTGACCCACCAAACCTCAGAAGGTCAGAAGGAGAGCACAGGGGAAACAAAGCTGCCTGACCACCTGGTCCTTAAAGGCACATGGGCAAAATCTGCCCCTGCAGCAGGGAGTGCTACCCCCAGTTTTCCCTCCCCACTGCCCAGCATCTGCACCCTAAGGGGACAGAGCCAGGCCTCCTCAAGAGATGCCCAAGCCTTCCTCTCTCCTGATGCCTTTTCTCTGGCACAGGCACGGGTTGCAGCCACTACCAGGTTTGAGGAAGTATCTCCCACTTTGGTACCCCAGCAAGACTGCTCAGTACCTGAATCCACTTGAAGAAACGCATAGTGGCTGCCATGGTGTTTTTTGGGGGGCTCAGACAGCGCTGCCAAAAAGCAGAGAGGAAAGGTAAAGCCTCAGCATGGCTCAGGCACAGAGAATGCAGAAGGACAGGGAGGTGCCCTCTAAACCCCTGCCTGAGCTGGAAGTCAGGACATTGCTCTGGACCTCAGCTCTGTGCTGCTCTTGTGCCTTGAGCCTCTAGGGACTCATGGCAAGAGTCACATTCCCCATCATCTGAGCAACATGGTCCAGATGCCTCAAACCTAAACCACTCCCAGCTTTTGCTGCTGACGTAGCAAGCAAGAGCAAGCATGGGAGGAAGAGCCCATTGGAACACCACAATCCTGATGGGTGACCACAGGACAGCGATTACCTGGTGTGGCAGTGTCTTGTGTCACCCCTGTTTCTTCAGCAGGGACTGTCGGGGAGCTACTGCTTCCTTCCAGAGACAACTTCTGCCCAGGCTCTTCGCCCATCACTTGGGAAAGAAAGCAGGATAGTTGGATCTGATGGAACTTTTCCCCATCAGGGAGATTGCATCTTCAGGAGGCAATACTTCTCCAGCATTGATCCATTTAGAGAAAAGGCCTAGGCTTTTGGGGTTGTACCTGGTCACCAGTTTAAGCAACAGCCATGCCTGACCTGCTGGGAGACCAGGCAATGACAGGCCACCTTCTACTCTGCATCAATCTGCGTGCAATTTTGGCAAACTGTGAGGTGATGCTAAATGCCTTCCTTCGCAGAGGACAGTGAGACGCTGCAGCCAGGTCAGTCAAGGAAACGGCCCTTTGGAGAAGGGCTCCTCTGCAAGGCCCTCATGCCCTTCCCTATAAGCACCTGCAAGGGTTCCAGGCATCCCATCCCAGCTCTTGGTCTGTGGAGGGGAAATGGAGCACAGCCCAAAACGCCTGCCCCAGCAGCATCTCCGGCTGACTGCCAGCACTAGACAAGGGCAGCCAGTGTTGCTTGGGACCTCACTCCCTCCTGGCAAGGGTCCACCAGGCCCTCACATCTACCTGCCCTCATCTGCACAAACCAGCTCAGCCCTATTGCTAAAACTGGCCCTCGCTTGAACCACAACTGGCAGCAGAAGCCCTGCACCATCTCTGTGGCTCCCAGCACCTGCATGGTGTGAAACCCAGCATGGCCGCTCCAGGCTCTGATCAACCACTTCCCACTCTGCAGGCTACAGCCTGTCCAGACCCCTATCCAAAACCTGCGGTGGCCAAGTCTCATGGCTGCAGAAAAGTTAAATATACCCACCTATTTCTTTATCCAGATCCTTCCAAATTTGCTGTACGTTTTCAGAGGGCTCTAGGGATTTTGTTCCTCCTTCTGCATTGGTTGTTGCTTGTGGAGGACCTTAACAGAAAGGATGTGGTTCAATTTCACAGGCATAATTACAGAAAACTAGCACACAGGCTTGGAGGTCAGCAGAGACAGACTACTCACTCCTCTGATGCCAGGGGGGCTGTAGCGGAGTTACCATCTGAGGAGCTGGGAAAGTCCCCTCTACAGGCACATCTGGAACAAAACACCCAGAGAAGCTTCCTTAGCTGTTATGATCTCCACTGGCAGAACTGAATCTCAGAAGTTACAAGGGATCAGGGCAAGGAGAGGGGCACGCATGGGCAGGTCTCTGTCCTCATCCCTGCAGAGTCACCCAGATGGCTGACCTTTGGGCTTTGAGCTGGTGGCTCTCACAGGGAGCAAAAAGCCATGACATACCCTGGTCATCTTCTAGAAGCTTCCTCCTGGAACGCAGGTGCAAAGCTGCATCACCTTCACCCACCGGCATGGCTGCAAAGAAGTGTAGGACAGAACAGCTCTAGTGACACAGCTCAAGATACTTCTTTCGGTGGGTGTGGCAGGGAGTGTGGTTCAAAGATGGCACTGCTGCATGGTGTGCAAAGAGTCACTGCATGGCCCCAGTGGCATCGTGCTGGGGTGAAACAGGCCATGCGCTGAGGTGCCAGGAGAAAGGACTCCCTGCAGCTCACAGCGGCTCTAAATTTGACCCCAACAAAGCTGCTGGCTTCGCACCTGGTACCGGGAGCAGCTCAGGCTCTGTGGGGCTGGCAAAGACAGCTTGGCAAGGCCAAGGCCACATCTTTGAGCCCACCCCCTTCCCTCTCTGCTCTTCTCCATATCTGCGCATCTGCTGTAGAAGGAGTAACCAAAGCTCTTGCTTCATTGCCACTTTTGATTCTAACAAAGAAAGGGACATTGAGAACTTACCTCCATGATGCCCCAAGGGCTGCAAAGCAACACCCTGCTGAGAAGCTGGATAACCACCGCCACCAGCCTCACCTAGAAGCAAGCACACATGAGAATCATTTCCACTGTGTCTTTGGGATCCTCTATTGCCTAAGAGAACTGCAGGTACTGGAAGGGGGTCAGGTAACAACATGGGAGCCAGACAGTGGTGGAAATTGCCAAAGCTGTAGAAGGGCCTGGTGACCTCTTGGCTAGCTCTTGGCAGCTCTCCAGACACTCATTCCAGGCCACGTGCAACACACCTTGAAGAGCAGAGGGAGCAACATATGGCTCCTCAGTGCTTCCTTATCAGGAGAGCTCTCATGCACACAGAGGAAGCCCTGCCAAAGCCCTGGAGGGAGAAACCATCATCCACACTTCTCAGTGAGAAGAACCCACTGGCCCCAGACAGGCTGCACCAGTACCACCTGCTTACCTGCTTCCCGTGCTCGCCATGGAGCCTGGGCTTGCAGGGCCGCCAGGAGCAAAAACAAGAGAAGGCTGCGGGCAGGGCCGATGGCCTCCAGTGCTTGCAGCCTGATGCTGCTGCTGCTGCTACACTCGCTGCTGCTTCTATCGCTGCTGCTGCTGCTACACTCGCTGCTGCTTCTATCGCTGCTGCTGCTGCTACACTCGCTGCTGCTTCTATCGCTGCTGCTGCTGCTGCAATGAGGGCCGGGGCCTGAGCCATCAGTACTTCTAGCCAGTGTGGCACCATGGGGCTCTATGATCTCACAGCCCTGCTGAGACCTCATGGCCGGTCCAAGGCAGCTGCAGGGGGAGGTCTTGGGATGCTTGTGGAGAGGGCCTGGAGCACAGCCACTACTTCATTCTGGAAGTCCTTTATGTCATGTTTTAATCTTAGATGGTCTTGGCTCATCCTGATGATGGCACGAAGGTGAGAACCTGTAGATGGAGCAGGCAGGGACGGGTAACAGTCCTGACCTTACTTTGCCTACACCTGTTGTTGCTGGGGTCTACTCGGGAGTAGACTGCTGTCCCAGGCAGGGACATTTGGAGCCAACACTGGCTACAGTCAGAACTGGCTTCCAAGAAGGCGGCCCAGGAATCAAGAGGCCAGTCAAAACACGTGACAGCAGTAGAACCCTCAGCAGAGCCTTTTGTCCAGCCACTAACTTGCCACTTCACAGCAGGTTCGTGGCCACAGAGAGCCACATAAGGGAGCAGTGCGGGGAAAATCAACAACTCATTCCTCTCTCTTCTTCTTCATGCACCACTTGATCAAAGAAAAAGATATACACTAACTGTTGTTAGCTGTGGAGAGAAAGTGAACTTTATTGACATTAACAAAACTGTTTTGTGGTAAAAAAAAAAAAGGCAAAATGATCTAAAAGATATGACAAAAGTTTGTGGGAGAAAGAAACATATTCACCTGTTATCTTAACCAAGTGATTCCCCTCCCCCCACATTATGAGAAAGATAGTTCATAAAGGCCTCTTGATACTTGTGTAAATGTAAAATTGCATCAGGAAAGTAACCTGATGAGAACAACATGGTTATTATTAAGTTCATATGTTCACAGTATTCATAATTATTATAAAATCTGAGAAAAGCTAATGTTGAAGCAAAGCAAGGTAAATGAAAATTTGCAAATGGTTAATGAAACATGAATTTGAAAAAAAATAATGCACACGGTGATGCTATCCAGAAGTGTCAGAAATGCCATATCCTTTGCTGTTTGCACTTCTGAAAGCCTTCAAATGACACCTTGCATCAAAAATCACAATTACCAAGTCTCTTCTTTTGCTTCTGTGCTGAGAAAATAGGGATTGCTATGGAGACAATATATAGCTAATAGTTGGAGGGTAGGTGGAATAAATTCAATAAATAAACAGTCACAGCTGAAAAGAAGGAATGAGGATGACAACCAGGTCTGACAAAAAAACTTCTGATTTTATACTGAAACTTTGAAAAGGGTGTAGAAATCAAATACTGTCACTAAAAATGATAAAGCCATTGAATCAAGTAATGGAAAAACATCAGGAAATTATCTGAGAAGCTAACAGACAGTCACAGGACATTTTACTAAACTGTACAGCTGTTCCTATGGCTTTGAACTGGTGATTTATATTATTGCACTGACTGAGCATTAGATTACTATGAAATCCCTCTAGGTTTCCAGTCTGGGCATTGTGTGAACACTTGCCTGCTGTATTTAGCCAATTCATTTCTTCTTGTGCTCTTAAAAACAGCAAAAAACTGGGCTAGTATGACAAGTCAACTCCAAGGGATACAATCAAACAATCTTACAAATTACCTGCTGTTTTTAAAAAGCAATTATACGTCTAAGAAAGGTCATTAAATAATGCATAGTATGGCAAATGACATAGAGTTACATTAATGGAAACAGTTAACACTGTTACCATGGCTAGTGTGAAAAACATGCCCAAAAGGGGCCAGTGCTGTTGACTGCCCCTATTGATTCCAGAAAACCTCATTAGTTCTGCTTCTGAGCAAGTTATGAAATACTGGAGAAATGCCTGTCATTGTTCTTCTGTCAATTATAATGAAACATAACAAAAGTATAATCTGTTTTTTTGTTGCTGTATCTCTGCTCTGGAAGTAGCTCATGCCCACAACATATTATATAATATACTATCAACAACAGACATGTTTTGATGGTGGGAAAGGAAAACACTGACTGCAATTTTTACCTTCCAATAATCTTTCTGTGTACCTGGTCTGACTTCCTATCTTCTGTTGCAGAGCCAGATCATAAATACTTTTCATTTATTACATTTTTAAATTTCAATCAGATGGCTTTTATCATTAACTTGTACTGGTTTATGCTGCCTTTCCTCAGATTCATGACTTGGTTCTGATTCTGGCACCAGCCATGTCTCACATCCCCCAGAGAAGTAGGAGGGGCTTTTTGGAAGGGATGGGGAGGAGGAGGAAATGCTAGAGGGATTTTTTGCTGCAGCCCCAGATTGTATACATCTCTTCTGTCCCAATTATTCCACTATAAACTATAGCTAATTTTGCTGTTATTTAAATATATATATTTTTTTGAAAAATAAATAAATAAAAAATAAATAGCATTGTCCTTTTTATTATTACCCAGCCTGAGTTCTCCAAGTTCGTTTGAGTTCCTCATTTATCTTATGTAAAATAGTACACATCTTTTAATAATTTGTATATACAACATACAGAGAGCTATGGTTGAAGACTTTGTTCAGCTAATTTTTCCTCGCTTTTGTCACCTAGTATCCTTCTAATCAAATGTGGCTAGCAGTGAACTGTAGCAGTTGAGAAGCTGACACACATTAACTTCTGCCACACCTATTGCAGCTGCAGTAACCTACTGCAGAGAAACTCAAATTCTTTCAATTTAACTGTCTGAGATGAAAACAATTGCATCTTTTCTTCTTTTGTGCATTCTTATTTATAGTACCCAGTAAACTATTGAATGGAAACAACTTGTGCATTGTGTATCTTCTAACAGAGGCTGACACTAGTTCAAATAGATGGTCTTGACAGCATACCCAAAGAAATGTTTCAGCTTTACAGTCTATGAAATGTTGTTTCCTCAGTGAACTGAGTACTTACATGAAACAAATATAGATACGTTTTTAAGATTAAGAACATAATAGCCTTTAATTGGATGTGGCTGCATTGTTCAAGCTTGCGACCCCACCCAACAAGGAGGAAAAGGAGTTCTTGGAGAAATTAATGGAATGCTGATTGCACCTCACTGCTCACGTGAAATAGTGTGAAAACTATGAATATAGATGGAGTAGCTGACTCAATCCCATGTTTTCATGTATCCTCTAAGAATGGCATTAGCTGTCAGGGCTTAGAGCAGGAGGCATGATCAAATCCTGAGACTTCCCAGATGAAGCTGCGTCAGCTCTCCAGATCTGCACCAGAGCTGTGGCAATGTGCAGACTGAAGCTGCAGGGTGGCCAGGGATCAGACTTTTGGGCTTTGTTCAAGTGCTTTTGAATGCACGCCCTGTGATTTCAGAAAGTATCAACTAAACAAGCAAACTATGTAAAGAAAATAAATTCAAGATTACAGACTGTGGATGCTGTAAAGTTTGTATCAGATTTGTGTGTTTGTACCAAAAGCATGAGAGGTGACTGGTCTGGAATGATACCAGCAGAAGAACTCAACATTCAAGACTGCTAGACTTTCCTTTCTTGTGCGTTATATTTATAGGTCATTGACTACCTCTATAAATGTAAAATAATTTGGTGAAACAAATCATGTTTGGAAAGCTTTGTAAAAAAAGTTCATTTGATCTAAGCAATTCCAACTAGTTCAGATGTGTGTCAATCACTAAAATTCTTCTGATAGTTTTCAGCCTAAGTATCTGAGTTAAAAATTATTCTTTTGATAATAGTCCCCTTCAGTCACAGGGCCAAGGAGACCAAACATCACAGTGTAACAGGCTGCAGCCTGAACACCTTCACAAAACCTATGTGGTCAGGGTGTGGCCTGAAATGTGTGTTGGGTTTACAGTAAACTAACATGATCAGCAAAAGGTTCTGCATGTGACCTTGCTGTTTGAGACACACCAACAGCTCCCACAGCTTATGATCACTATCAGTTTTGTAAGAAATGCAGTGTCTGTGGTATGTGAAAGAACAAATTTGACTTATTTAAAATGAATAAATATTAAATTCTACTGGGATGCTCACTCCAAACTAGCTCTAAAATGGTGTGATATCACATACTCCGACGTTTCAATTTATGAAAGCATGAAACTGTTTAATAAAACACCAAGGGACAATATCTTGCCTTCACATGCAGTGTTACAGTAGCTGTATGCATCTAGTTTAAAACACTAGTGTATCTATTAGAATTTGTTGTGGTAATTCAGACTATGAATTGCTTCCACACAGCATGGCAAGTCTGTACTAGCTGATGTGCTGGTAAAAGGGCAACCACATTGTCCACTACTGTGCCAAAGTGAGATGCATTATGGCACACACAAAATGTGGTACAGTCTAAGGGCAAGCTTTTAGGACTCTGTGAACTAGATTTTCTTGGGTCTCAGTTCCACTGCTTATTGGATTTGTGATTTTTATCTTACTGTCTTTGGTGAGCTGTGAACCAATTGGTTTTGTTCAAGACTGCCTATGGTTGCTCTCAGCCTGACAGCTCCAGTTTTGTCAGCAAGATTTGGAACCTTGTCACTTAGGCTCCAGCGGCTTCTGGCAGCTAAATCATACCTGGGTTCTGTAGACCTGCTCTGGCAGAGAGCTAAAACTCAGATAGCTTCTAAAAAAAACCCTAATGGTAACCATGATGCATTATATTAGACAGCAAAATGCCCAGACTATATCATAATCACATTTTTTCTGTTATTAGCATAATTTCAGTGTAACGCACATACGTTCTGCTGGCGCCAAGAGGTCAGCTGATGTTAGGTCAGATGTTCATAAGAACAAAACCTGCATTTTCAGTCCCCAGCCTTCATAAATATATGGCCTGACAGGATTAGAAGAAAAGAAAAAAGGCTAATTTGTAAGGTAGTGAGTATTATTTTTAGGAAGGTCCATATTTTATTTCATTTATGTTTTTATATTCCACACATTTATTTTTTTTTTTTTAATAGTCTTTTATTGTGTATGCCCACTCAAGGGAGAACACATTCTCCATTAGCATGTACTACTTAAGAGGGCTTTCTAGTAGATTACAAATATTACTTTTAAGCCTCATTATGTACAATTATGTTTACTGCTTTAGCATTGCATCTGCCAGTGCAGTCTTTACTGCACTCTCATTCCCTTGGTGTTCTATAATGTGAGTTCTCCATGAATTACATCAGTTCCTCTCTTCCTGGGACACAACTTGCCTGGGGCTAGTTAAGTTTTTTGTCAATGTTTGGGTTGCTTTCCAGTTTGTTTCTCATACACATACTGGCAGAAATACACTGGCAAGTGTGGCAGATATACTGCAAATAAATTACCTACCATGCCACAATCATGTAAACTGTCTTTGTCTTCAGACAAAGAAAGAATTTTGAACGTATATTGAATTTGCTTGTATTTCTGAAGAAATTAAGTGCATTTATCAGCCCAGAAACTGAGCATTACTCATCTGTGTCCCATCCTCTTGACTTTTTTTCACAAGAAGCCCAAGCATAGGTCTTGCTTCTATGCTGTATAAACATATATTTAAGCTTTGGAATTAAATCCAGGAACATAACAAAAATAGAAAACAAAAAATCCAGAAAAAAAATTGTTGAGTGTTACCTTTGGATACATTAATGTTTTGTTCAAAATGGTCTGTGAATGAGGCTGCATCCCAAATAAAAATGGGAATGCTGGTCAGTAGCAGAACATATAGCTTCAGTCCAATATACAGTCCCCACTTCAAAACAGCAACTATTAGCTATTGGAAATTAAAAGGAAATGTTCCCCTGAAGACTATAATGATAGAACTAAATACTAATTTAAAAGTTTATTACAAGAGATTCATGGTATAAATCAAAGGCACAGATGTCAGCCAACAATATAATCATATCTTGGTGAGAATTTGCAAAATATAGTATTTCAATAACAAATTTTAATCAGTAGGTACAGAAGTATTTATGGTGTTGACTTTGTTTTGTTTTTCATTTTTCAACCAGTTTCTCTTGATTTAATATTTCTGATTTTCAGCATTTACAGTTGTCCATCCATTAATGACCTAATTTCATGACTTTATGAAACACATGTGAGATGTGACCCTGGATGTATGTTCACAGAGCCAACAGGAAGTCACTGGGAAGGCTGCAGTACAAACCTGGGGCTGTTTCTGGTGGGATGCCCACTGAGAACAGCACATATTTAAAGTACACTCTTCATTTTATTTTCTCATTTGGGCACGAAGTGTAGGTTTGACAGGGTACAGCAGAATGGAAATAATTTAGACAAGATGTCAAAAGGTTTTTGCTGTCTGAGACTGAAGTTGCCTTCAGGACTGAGGCTGGTTAGTACTAGCTGTCTCATGCCTGTCATCTCACTGGCAGGCAGTGAACACCCCACTGGTTGCAGCTAACTCAAATCCTGTGTTTTTCTTTAAGTGTTAATATAGGTTCATAGATGAAGAAAGCTGTGCTTGGCCTCTGATTTGCAACAGTTTTGGTACAGTTTTCCCTTTGCAGGTGAGTCACTAATGTGCAACTGGAGCCCAGAAGGCCAACCACATCCTGGGCTTCATGAAAAAAAGTGTCGTCAGCAGATCAAGAGAGGTGATTCTGCCCCTCTGCTCTACCCTGGTGAGACCTCACCTGGAGTGCTGCATCCAGCTCTGGAGCTCCCAACACAAGAAGGATGTGGACCCGTTACAGCGTGTCCAGAGGAGGGCAATGAAAATGACCTGAGGGCTGAAGCACCTCTCTTATGAAGACAAGCTGAGGCAGTTGTGGTTGTTCAGGCTGAAGAAAATACTCCACGGGGACATTATAGCAACCTTCCAATACCTGAAGGGGACCTATAAGAAGGCTGGGGAAGACCTGTTCACAAGGTTGTGTAACAATAGGACAAGGGGTGATGGTTTTAAGCTAGAGCAGGGTAAATTTAAGTTGGACATTAGGAAAAAGTTCTTTAATATGAGAGTGGTGGATCACTGGAACAGTTTGCCTAGAGAGGTGGTGGAGGCCCCATCCTTGGAGACATTCAGGGTCAGGCTTGATGGGGTTCTGAGCAATCTATTCTAGTGTGAGATGTCCCTGCTTATTGCAGGGGTGTTGGACTAGATGACCTCCTGAGGTCCCTTCCAACCCAAGACATTCTATGATTCTATGAGTCTGTGATTCTACACTCTATAGGCCTATTAAATTCTGGGAATTCTTTAGAAAGCCAACTGCTCTGCAGCTAAGCCAGGTTTATCAGGGCAAATTTAGTTTGTGGAACGATAAATGAGACATTCAAGACCAATACAGGCTGAGAAGAGGAAAAAAAAAAAAAAGCAAAGTGGACGAGGCAGGCTATAAAGTATTAGGTGGGAACATATTGGTGTTGGCTGGGCAACAGTCTGCAGAGCAAAAGTAATGCTATTGTCACAGCAAGGAGAAGCTAAAAGGAAAAAGTAATAAGCTGTGATAAGTCTCATGGCCTTAACAGTATTCAAGGATGTCCTCGTAATGTCTTTTTTTCATTTGAGTTTTGGATTAGACATTAACTGCAGTTGTTTTATCACTTCCCTGCAGTGTAGTGTTTGCATTGTTTGCACACTACAGACATGTTTCTGTGGAATGCTAGATGGTTTAGGGCCCACAGAGGTGAGGTTTCTCAGCAGCTCAAAGCAATGCTTTGCATCCAAGTCTGCAGAGCAAATCTACATTACCTGTCTGGTAGTACCAGATTTTTTTTAAATTATTATTATTTTGCTTCCCAGAATCCTTAAAATATTAACTAGGCTCTACCTACCAACACAATCTGAGTCTTCTCTCCTCAGCTGTTTCATGCCTGTATAAGTCTCCTGAGGTCAGAATGCTTCCTCTTTTACACTGTGCAAAACAAGACAAAATGTAAAAAAGGTTTGTAGTCTGTGAGTGGTTAGTACCTTCTGTCTCATCAAACCTGTTACATCAGATGGAAATAAAACTAGAAAGCTGGGTGTGCAAATGAGCAGATATTATTGGCTACTGACTTCTGCCAGACTAGTGACAACAGTAAGAAAATCCTATCAGTAACAGTGTGAAGTAAGGCTACAGACCGACCATGCTTCTCCAGCAAATGGAAGCACACTGCAAAATTACAATGCACTATTAATTTCTAACCATCCCTGTTTTGGCAAGCAAGTTTTCTGAAAAAAAGCATCACTGAATCTGGAGCCTGGTGTTACTACATTGAAAACACTGTTTTGCCACCTAGTGGACGCTGGGTTTATGTTTCATGTTTTTACTTCACAATCTTGCATCATCTTAAGGTGCTGTGAACTATGAATTGTACAGGCAGTCAATTCTTCCTAGAAGGCATATATTAATTTTCTAGAAAAGTAGCTATGTGTAAACTGAAATGTTACTGGGATGAACTAAGTCAGGTTAAGGATAATAGAAAGGGCTTTTTCAAGTACATAGCTAGCAAAACTAGCAATAGAGGCAATATTGGCCCATTGAGGAATGAGGTGGGAGCCCTGGTGACAGAGGATATAAAGAAGGCAGAGGTGCTGAATGCCTTCTTTGCCTCTGTCTTCACTCCTGCAGGGTCTCCCTATGAGCCCCAGATTCATATAGCCCCAGAAGAGGTCAAGATAGAGGAAGAGTTTGACATGGTAGATGAAGATTGGGTTAGGGATCAGTTGAGTAATCTGGACATCCATAAATCAATGGGTCCAGATGGAATGCACCCAAGGGTGCTGAGGGAGCTGGCGGAGGTCATTGCTAGGCCACTCTCCATCATCTTCAGTAAATCATGGGCAACAGGTGAGGTGCCTGAGGACTGGAGGATAGCCAATGTCACTCCAGTCTACAAGAAGGGCAAGAAGGAGGACCCGGGTAACTATAGACCGGTCAGCCTCACCTCCATCCCTGGAAAGGTGATGGAACAACTTGTTCTTGTCACTATCTCCAGGCACATCAAGGACATGGGGGTCATCAAGAGCAGTCAACATGGTTTTATCAAGGGTAAATCATGTTTGACTAACCTCATAGCCTTCTATGAGGAAATTACTAGGTGGATAGATGATGGTAGAGCGGTAGATGTGGTTTATCTTGATTTCAGTAAAGCATTTGACACCGTCTCCCACAGCATCCTTGTGGATAAGTTGATCAGGTATGGGTTTGGTGACCAGGAAGTGAGGTGGATTAGGAACTGGTTGAAAGGAAGGAGTCAGAGAGTTGTAGTCAATGGGGCAGAATCTGGTTGGAGGTGTGTGACTAGTGGAGTCCCACAGGGGTCGGTACTGGGACCGGTGTTGTTCAACATCTTCATCAACGACCTGGATGAGGGTATAGAATGTACCCTCAGCAAGTTTGCTGATGACACTAAGCTGGGAGGAGTGGCTGACACACCAGAAGGCTGTGCTGCCATTCAGAGAGACTTAGATAGGTTGGAGAGTTGGGCGGGGAGAAACATGATGAAATTCAACAAGGGGAAGTGCAGAGTTTTACATTTGGGGAAGAACAACACCATGTCCCAGTACAGGTTGGGGGCTGAACTGCTGGAGAGTAGTGTAGGTGAAAGAGACCTGGGGGTCCTGGTAGACAGGAGGATGACCATGAGCCAGCAATGTGCCCTTGTGGCCAAGAAGGCCAATGGCATCCTGGGGTGTATTAGAAAGGGTGTGGTTAGTAGGTCAAGAGAGGTTCTCCTCCCCCTCTATTCTGCATTGGTGAGGCCACATCTGGAGTATTGTGTCCAGTTCTGGGCCCCTCAGTTCAAAAAGGACAGGGAACTGCTCGAAAGAGTCCAGCGCAGAGCTACGAAGATGATTAGGGGAGTGAAACATCTCCCTTATGAGGAAAGGCTGAGGGAGCTGGGTCTCTTTAGCTTGGAGAAAAGGAGACTGAGGGGTGACCTCATCAATGTTTACAAATATGTAAGGGGTGAGTGTCAGGGGGATGGAGTTAGGCTTTTCTCAGTGATGACCAGTGATAGGACAAGGGGTAATGGGTGTAAATTGGAGCATAGGAGGTTCAAGGTGAATATCCGAAAAAATTTTTTTACTGTAAGAGTGACAGAGCACTGGAACAGACTGCCCAGGGAGGTTGTGGAGTCTCCCTCACTGGAGACATTCAAAACCCACCTGGATGAGTTCCTGTGTGATGTACTCTAGGTGACCCTGCTCTGGCAGGGGGGTTGGACTAGATGATCTCTCGAGGTCCCTTCCAGCCCCTAAGATTCTATGATTCTATGATTCTATGAACTAGTTGACTCATTGTCACCTTGTCAGGTTTGGAAAGTTTATTAATATTCAAAATGTGTATACTTTTATTGAAGTTAAAAAAAAATAATTATAAAATTAGTCTTTTAGCCCAGTTGAAAGTTATAATTGCACAGCATCTTCCAAAGTTCTACTCTGTTATTATTTTCAGAGCAGAAAGAGGACTTAATTTTTTAATATAGCCAAGCAGAATCACCTACCACACAGAGCTTTTGGAGACTTTTTAGGCTACGGGAACATGGCCATAGGTGCATTCCTACCTTGATATGTCAAATTTTGAGGGGGGTAGAGAGCTGCTGTACAGAGATAAACCCTTCCGAAATACCAGTTTCTCTAAAAGAAGGCCTTGCAAAAGCATGTACTAGGTGTGGGATTTTGTTCATAGAGACACTCCCATCTGGGATATATTTAGTTATAACAAAGCTGTCTTTTGTTTAGCATCTCAGACACAGCTGTGTTTTGTCCATAAGCCAGAGAATGAAACAGGGTGAAAAAAAATGAAGGTGTATTATTTTAGTCTATGTAATTTTATTTTGATGTTTTCTGCTTGTGGGGTTGAATGGAACATATTTCCTGAGTGGTTTGCCAAACATTTTTTTTCATTTAAGTCTCTGAAATATATGCCAGAACTCCAGTGACCCTTCCTCTTGCCATAATGGTTCTTGTCTTACTGGAGAGGGCTAGCTAAGTATTGCTGATGAAATTATAACTTCCCAAGGAAAAGTATGAGGCTGGCTAAAAAAAAAGAACCCTGTTAGAAAGGAAAACAATTCCAGACCCGAGATGTTAAGGAAACTAAGTACACTTCTTCCCCAAAACGGCCTTTTTCTAGGTGTTCTCAGTCACTGACACCACTGTGTGAACTGATGAGAAGTCAAGAAGTATTGTGTAAAGAGCATTATCAGTGACAGTCTCCTCCTGTGGACTGTTACATTAAGACATTTGGGGAGGGCCTAAGGGCAGCCTTAGCAAAGGTGAACTCAGGTGTGTCAGGGCCATCTGCTCAGTGAAGACAGTCTGGTCAGTGAGGACAGAACTGCACACAAATATTCAGTCCTCACTGTTGTTTGCCTGGTTATTCATTCACCACGTGGCATCATTGTACATATTCCTTTAAAGACAGACAGGAAACTGCTTGAAAGAGTCCAGCGCAGAGCCACAAAGATGATGAAGGGAGTGGAACATCTCCCTTATGAGGAAAGGCTGAAGGAGCTGGGTCTCTTTAGCTTGGAGAAAAGGAGACTGAGGGGTGACCTCATCAATGTTTACAAATATGTTAAGGTTGAGTGTCAGGAAGATGGAGTGAAGCTTTTTTCAGTGATGACCAGTGATAGGACAAGGGGCAATGGGTGCAAACTGGAGCATCGGAGGTTCAATGTGAATATCAAAAAAACCTTTTTTTTTACTGTGAGAGTGACAGAGCACTGGAACAGGCTGCCCAGAGAGGCTGTGGAGTCTCCTTCACTGGACACATTCAAAACCCGCCTGGACACATTCCTGTGTGATGTGCTCTGGGTGACCCTGGTCTGGCATGGGAGCTGGACTAGATGATCTTTCGAGGTCCCTTCCAACCCCTAGGATTCTGTGATTCTGTGTGATTCTGTGACTTCAGGGTTTCCAAATACAAACAAATGACAGATCCTCAACTCCTATAAAAATCCATCTGTAGTGGCTAAGCTTTCTCCAGCAGCCCAAGATAAAATTCAGAGGGCAAGAAGACATAGTCCAGAACTGGATTTGAATTGACAGACTACACTGAATTTTGTCAACTTCCCAAGAACGTTTTAGAATACAATATCAAAAAGTTCCTCAGAAAACTATTTTAACTCACACTGACAAATATGAATCCTAAAGAGGATTTATTGTTCAACTTTTCCCATCCCTCCTCTCTTCCAAACATTAAAGAATTGTATTTATAAACAAAGTTGAAGTAAGACCTGACTTTATTAATAACAGATCTCATAGAGAAATTCTTATTTATTTCAAAGTTCTTTTAATGTTGGTGAGACTAATGTTGATTTATAGATGTTAACAATAAGGTTGTTTACTCTGTGTTGGTTTTTTTGTTGTCATTTTGATTTGTTTGGGGTTTTTAAAAATTAATTATTTCATGACACCTGTAAACTGTTAAACAATGGTTTCTTTCTTGTACATACATACGAATCATATACCAATTGACCAGTGAGTTTTACTGTGGATTTGAATCAGTTTGTCATAGCATATTAAACTGAAACAATGATTCTTACTTCCATAAATTCCCCTCTTTCGTAAACTGATAGTATTTGGTTTGGCCGAGTGAAGTGAGATATTCCTGAACCAACCTTAATGACCCATCTGTGCAAGTATTTTTTCAACAAATTATAGGATCACAGGATAATTCAGGTGGGAAACAACTTCAGGCTGAGAGAGTTGAGGTTGTTTAGGCTGGAGAAGAGAAGGCTTCAGGGAGACCTGATAGCAGCCTTCCAGTATCTGAAAGGGCTACAGGTAATCTGGGGAGGGGCTTTTTACAAGTAACTAGGCAATCCCACTTAACTGGGGGGTTGGACTAGATGATCTCTGGAGGTCCCATGCAACTCTGATGATTCTGTGACTCTGTTATAAGAAAAACTTTGAACTTAGATCACTACATTCATCTGGTGTCACTAGTATTTCTTGATAAATTCCTTTTTCTTCTGAATCTTACAGATAGGGATAGTATTTCAGTTATCCTTCTATGTTACAGACTGGAAAAGTCTATGTATCACTTTCTGCACATAGACTTTTCCAGTGATTTGTTTTTAGAATGTTGTCTGTTGATTTTGGTCTCCCTAGTAGAGAAAACTGACTGTCCTTTTCATAAGAAACGACCTTTTGTTGCTGAAATATCTGTTCCTTGAAGAATGTAGGAAAAATTGTTTGCCATGGGTAAGACTATTCAAAGGGGAAATTAAATGTTTCCATTGTAGCTCACATCTTTTATTGGATCTTGAATCTTGGGTTGAATGAAATGCAAAGTAGTTCTCAAAGATATCCTGAACTTCTCCTGACTTAACACTTAATGTTTTCTGTCTTAGAATACAGTTTTCAGTGGGATTAATTTGTTACAGATTATTTATATGATTTCACAAATCTCTGCAGTGCCATTTAATAGCTTCTTGACTTCCCATTAACTGCAGTAGTGAGTTTTTACTGTTTTTACAACAGTATTTGTTCTTAGTATTTTAACTCTTTC
>NW_009953947.1:1067327-1098931 GCF_000747805.2 Chaetura pelagica
CCTAATTACCTCTGCTGTTAAATGGACACATTGTCAAGTCTAGTGAAAATTTCACAAACGTTTTTTGTCTGCACAAACAAAAAGAAATCTCAGCTGTAAAATGCCAGTTGATTATACAGCCTTGAATGAAACATTAAACTTTTTATTTTGCATTATTATTACTACAATTTTCTTTTATGTTCTATTCCAAAATAGGCAGAGCAGCTTTTTGGTTGTTTGTTTGTTCAGGATTTATACAGAATGTTTGTTTTTCTATTGACTATTCAAATTATTAGTCTAGTCACTTTTTCTTACACATAGATAATCTGTTGATCGGAAATGAAACAAAATTGGTGCTCCTTGATCTCCAAAAGAGCAGTAACCAACTGGGCCTATCTCAAACCTGCATGGAGGAGATGAGAGATTCTTGTGCAGAGATAAATATTAGTGAGAGAAACAATCTGCCTGATTGTGAGAAGACTTGGAGAAACCTCTGCAAGCAATCAGGAAAGTTTGCTTTCCCTTCAAGGCAGAGGGAACTGTTCTTGCTTCAGGAGCAATTTAACCTCAATCCCTGCTAGCAAGATCCCAGCAGCAATTCCATTTTTAACAGTGTGATTAAGATTTAACCTTAAAGAATGATTGTGTCCCCAAAGTCCAGCAATAATGTTGTCCTCTTCTTTTAGATAGTTTCCTGAGGTAGTTGGTGACAATCTATAGCTCCCCTCATAGATCCATTATACTCGAGCATCAAGTCCTGGGGCTCAGTCACTTGCCCTTCCCCAGCCTCCCAGGAGCTACCCTGGAGCCTACACCCTCCAAATCCTGAGTCACTTTGGGCTGCTCATCTGGACACAGCTCATGCTTAGATTAAACACATCTCAGATCTCTCTGCTTTATGGCATGGTAATATAATTAATGAGGATGTCGTCACTTTTAGTAAAATAGGAAAGTAAAAAGATGCTAAGCCTTGCTTATTAGTTCCATTAATCACCCTCTCTCTCTGCTATATTTTGTCACTCTGGACTTCATTGCTTTTTAAGCACTGATTTTCCTTATTTTTTTTCTTATTTTAGGCCTTGGTCATCAAACTTGCAATTCTGGTAAGAGCAGTAATTTTAAATAATTGGGTTGAGTTTCAAAAACAGCTTTATAGCAGGATTGTTTTATTTTAATGACCATCTTTCTAAAAGCCAGCAATCTTGGGAAAAATTGCCTTTGCCCTCCGTGCTTTAAAAGGAATAATTTTTCATGAATAAGATTGACTCTGAATTCTTACTATGCAAGCTCTATAAAAAGCCAACTTAAAATGCTGAGCAGCAGAGAATATTAAGAAAAACTGGATTATGCTGCATAAGGATTAGTCAGAAGACCAAGAATTTTTTTGACATTGAAAGTCTCAAGCTGTGATGAAGTCAGGCATTATGTGTCCTGTTTGTTCATCTTCTGTACCACACTTTTCCAAACATCATATCTGCAATTCCCAATTAAATCTGCAGTTAGTAGAGGCAGCACAGGATTGCTATAAATAAGCAAAGCAGAAAATATTTTGCATTCAGCAGCTCCTTTTGAATAAGAGAGCACCAATCCCAAACTGTAGCTATAATCTTGGCACTGTTAGCATACACTAGATCCCACCTCCCAGGAGGACAAAAGAAATCCAAAATTTCCTCATCCATCAGCTTTCCAGTAGGCACCTGCAGCAGGTACACGTCTTAAGTTCTCACACTGCCTCCTGCTTGCTCATACCAGAGAGAGTGAGCTGAGCTCCTGCAGCCAAGATGCCTAAGTTGCCTCAGAGCTCTGTCTTACATAAGTAATGGCCATACAGATGATAAAACAAACCAGGATCTTTATAGATATATTATATATTTGAAAACTTCATGATTACTTGCTTTTAAGCTCAACCTCCTCCTAATAAACTAATAAATAATTCAATAGAAATGTTAGCTCAGAAGAAATGTGTATTTACTACTGACATCCCACAGTGAAACAAGAGTAAAAATATTTTGGAAATATGTTGACTTATGGAAAAAAAAAAAAAAAAATAAATAAAAATCACCAGAATAGGAATTCCTGAAACACTTAATGATCTTTCTTTTGTGGTTTGTATTTGCTTGTGAGTGAACTTGATGGCAAAAAATAAATAAAATTTTAAAAAATTATAAGACCCTCTGATTATAGAAATGTGTTGCAGCGTGAGAAGTTCAAGTCAGATCAGTTTGTTTTGGAGAGACAGAAAAAATGGAAGTCTGAAAGTTCAGTCTAATTCCTCCAAAATTACATCATACAAATCTTATTACAAATTATAAACTATTTATATTGCCATGTATAGATACAATATGTATATAACAAGTCTTTATATTATACCCACAAGCACGTCTTGAAAAACCACCCACCTCACACAAGAGTTTCATAGATGCCCTACACTGAAGGACCTTCATCACTCAAAACACTGCTTTCCCTTTAGTACAATACATGAATAAAATTCAGTTGTTTTGGGGGGCTTTTTTTTTCCCAATTGAGCAAAATCCCCACCTCCACCCTGAATCAAAACACTGAATTTATTAGTGACAAAATGTCAAGGTTTGAGGCAGGATGGAGCCAATTTTCCTTTTACTGATTTTTTTTTTTTTCTTCAGTGAATTCTCTTTTAAGCAGCTCACTGAAACTAGTAGCAAGTTTACCAGCTAGTGGATTGGGAATTCCTGAAACACTTAATGATCTTTCTTTTGTGGTTTGTATTTGCTTGTGAGTGAACTTGATGGCAAAAAATAAATAAAATTTTAAAAAATTATAAGACCCTCTGATTATAGAAATGTGTTGCAGCGTGAGAAGTTCAAGTCAGATCAGTTTGTTTTGGAGAGACAGAAAAAATGGAAGTCTGAAAGTTCAGTCTAATTCCTCCAAAATTACATCATACAAATCTTATTACAAATTATAAACTATTTATATTGCCATGTATAGATACAATATGTATATAACAAGTCTTTATATTATACCCACAAGCACGTCTTGAAAAACCACCCACCTCACACAAGAGTTTCATAGATGCCCTACACTGAAGGACCTTCATCACTCAAAACACTGCTTTCCCTTTAGTACAATACATGAATAAAATTCAGTTGTTTTGGGGGGCTTTTTTTTTCCCAATTGAGCAAAATCCCCACCTCCACCCTGAATCAAAACACTGAATTTATTAGTGACAAAATGTCAAGGTTTGAGGCAGGATGGAGCCAATTTTCCTTTTACTGATTTTTTTTTTTTTCTTCAGTGAATTCTCTTTTAAGCAGCTCACTGAAACTAGTAGCAAGTTTACCAGCTAGTGGATTGATAATGCTCAGTGTTTGTAGATAAAGCTGAGAATCCAAGGCCACTTTGCTCTACTTTTTGGATTTGCTACACTAAAGGAGCAGAAGAGTTGTATCTACAACCCACTTTAGGGAGGAGCAGACTAGACAGAAGGCAAAATTGCCAAACCAAAATATTCTATCCATAAATATATGTAGGACTCGTTATAAAATCAGGGATCATGGAAGTCAAGCCCTTCTTCTTCATCCCTCCTCTTCCATTCATGGCTGGTGTCTGGGGAGGACTCCATCTGTCCATCACTGCTGATCCCTGAGCCCTCCTAACTCTCCCCTCAGCTCTGTCTGCTCTGCCTGTATCACCGGGACATTTCAGAGCTGCTCACAGCTCAGGAGATGCTGTGGGAGTTGCTGGGTTAGGGGGGAGGCGATAGGGTTTTGCACATTCCTGCACATGCTTGTATATATTTGTACGTATTTCCTTTTATAGTTAGTATTTAATTAAAGCTGTCTAATTTAGTTTTCAATCCAGAAAGTCTCTTTCTTATCTCTCTTCCCTACCGGGGCTTGAGGGGGAGGGGATTGAAAGCATTGTTGTCATTGGTTTAATTGAAGATCCTGAGTCAAACTGTGACACCTAAGTATTCAGAGATTAGAGGTGTTGCAGAAACATAATTTTGATTGAAGAAAAACACTTTTAAAAGTGTTAACTGTGCTCAAAAGTAAGTACAGAAGCAGGCATTAAAAAGTTTTTCTATTTAATGCAAAAAATATGTGCTTTTGGAAGAGTTATTTCAAGAAAGAACCATACTAAGACAGGAAACATCCAATAAGCTTTTAACACCCTTTGTATTTTATGAGACTTAGCCTCTTTCATGCATTTGGTTTAGTAATACTCATATTTAGAAGCAGAATATTTTTCTCTCCTGTTATCCTTTAGTGACAGCTGTAAATGTTTACTTGGAGAGGCACATAAATATGAATATCTGTCTAAAATTATGGAATAAAAGACAAACAGAAACTGAGGACCTTGCCATTCAGAGCAAGAGAAAAAAAAGGCCAATGAATCACTTTTTCTGAACATTCTGTAGCTACCAGTCCATCCTTGGGTGTAGACAGCATGTATCTCTTTTTCACTTTGTCTGGGTACTTCTGAAGTACCCTCCAAAAACTGCAAAAGCTTTTGTTTTGCCTTCTGTCCTCAGCTGCACACAGCCCTCACCACCTATGGCTGCTAGTGTGTCTCAAAACTTGTCTAAGGGCTATCAGAATAGAGAGTTTCTCTATTTTATTTGCAAAAAGGAAACTATTTTCAAATAAAACACAAAGTAGCTGCACAAGAACACCAAAGCAGCTTCCTGAGAGTAATTTGGGTACTTAAATTGGAATTTGCTGTGAAGTATTTGGAGCCCAGCTCTGTCATGTCATTTGTTTATTTCTGTTACTTGCGGTTGTTTCAGATCTGGGTTGCAGAACTGCCAAGGAAATGGGCAAATTGACCAGGCAGTTGGACTCTCCACAACACTGTGGCACTAAAAAGCCTCCAAACATCAGTCCTTAGGCTTTCTGGCATCCTGGCACTGCCTTACAGCACTTAACACAATTCTGCATCTCTGGATAATTTTGATTTTTGTGGACCCTGATTTCTACTCTGATAAATGAAAACTCTCTCCTTGTTATTCACTTGGGATAAATCAGTATTGACATAATTATTGTGTGTACACTGCACTGAACCACACAGATGAGATTCTGGGATTTCAAGTACCTTAGAATATTTGTACAACAGTGCAAACATTTACAGCCTTTATGAAGTTCTGCCTCAGGATCAATTACAGAATGTCATAGCTGAATCATAAATTCAGGATTTTAATGCTATGTTGTAAAACAGACAAAATCCTGTTCGTCAGCTGTTTGTGTATTTAGAGAGTAATGACCCTAAATCTCTTTAATTACAATTGAGATAACAAGATAGACATTTAAAGGAGTATTTTCTGTGAAAATAAACTCCAGATTAAATTTGGGATTTAGTAACTCAAAATTAAACCCTTCTACTCTGAATTGTTAAGATCAGTAAGTGTTTGAAGTCTTTAAGGTATGTGTGATTCTTGATTCTGAAAGGTTGAAAACTGTTGTGTTACTCGGGGAGTTAGAGGTGTGTTTAGGATTACCTGTTTTGTTTTTTTTTTAAAGTAAAGGCATGAATGTAGGCTGACACTGTATAAATCTGCTGTGACTGCCCTGAAACCAATCTGCAAAAGATCCTATATTGTTGTTTCTTTTCAATGGTGTAGACTCTGTTCTGTATGCACTGCTATGCATTTTGGTGGGATAACCAAACCGTCCCAACAGCAGCCCAAGCAATCAGGATAACATATGCAAAGTACACCTGGAGTCTCTTAACCAGGAACCCTGTTGTGAAAGACAGACATTGTGCATGGATATAAACCAGGATACTTGGGCTAAAAATCTTGCAGTAAGGATAATTGAAAATTTCAGTTAAATTCCCTGTAGTCATAACAAGGATCCACTTTGTTGAAGTATCTGCTGGGCTTTGAGGTCTGAGCAGTTCTGCTGAAATTGGTCACTCTTTCCTACCTTTGTGCTTTCCCTTCTCTGATGCTGACACAGCCTGGCCATAGTGAATGAGCTGCCCAGGGAGGTGATGGAGTCACCATCCCTAGAGGTATTAAAAAAATGTGTAGACATGGCACTTCAGGACATTCTCTAGTGGGCATGGTGGGTGTTGTTGTGCTGCTGTTAGGTTGTGTTGTTTTGGGGGGTTTTTTTCCTGGGTTTTGGTGTGGGTTTTTTGTTTTTTTCAGTGTTTTGGTTTGTTTGAGTGTGTGTTCTTTTTCATTCCTGGGTGGACGGTTAGATTTGGTGACCTTAGAGGTCTTTTTCAACCAAGACAATTCTGTGATTCTGTGATATGGTTTGCAAAGGGGATTCAGCTTAAGACTAGTCTCTATTTTGTTGGTTTTGTTCTTTGCTTGTTGGTTTTGTTTTGTTTGTTTGCTTGTTTTTATTTTGTTTTGTTTGCTTTTGTTTTTAACAGTTCCAACACTGATAGTTTCCCACCTGGCCCAAAAACATAAGCTGAAGGGGAGAAGGAAAAGGAAGTGAAGGGGCAGAGCAATTGGCCCATAGTTCCAGGAGGGCCAGAACACCTCCTCCTGCAGCAGTGGTTGATCACAGAAATGCAAGGGCAGCTGCTAGTATTGGCTCTTTGCGGGCAAGAAAGGAGAGGTGGGCATTTCCAGAAACTGGTTTTAAGATTCCTTAACGAAAAGTATCTGCCAATGCTGGTCATCTTTGCAGGTGCCTGTCCCTCTCCACTGACTAAAGTAAAATCATGGGGAACGAGTTTAGGATATACAGCTAATTTATAGACTTCTGTAGTAGGTGAGATAAACCTCCCTACAGGACTCTACTGGTAATGATGATGATGATGATTTAATTTCTCTGTATGACTCAAAATCCATGATAATTTGTGTTATGGAAATGTTGTTTCTTGTGATTTGTGTTGCAGTCAGTAGTCAATCTCTAATCCTCTTTGCTGATTTGTAAAACAAGTATTCAGATTAGAGAAATCAGGTCTACATCTATTTAATTTATTTTACTTACATTTTCTTGTGCTATTAGTGCATTTTGTTCTTTGAAGTCTTGATTTTATTCTATTTAATTTTTTGTATGTGTGAATGGCTTTTCCAAGGGCAAAAAAGAGGAAAAGTAACTTAAAAACAGATCTTTATGCTGCTTTTAAGACACTGCAGTTCATTTGTGGAGTTTCCTGCCTACAAAACCTGACAAACTGCCTCATTCCTTGGATAATATGCAGTCCCATTAAGCATATAGTACATTACAAAAGCGATACTCAAGTGAGCTCAAGCATGACTTGTGCTTTCTCAAGTCCAAATTCTGAAAAGTGAATCACCAGCACCTGCTTGTAGCCTAAATAGTATCTCTCTTGTATCTCTATTTGTACACTGCTTTTGTACCACCAAACAGTAGGGCTCCATTTGTACTATCTGGATGGACATCCCACGTGTGAAGGAATGCCTCTTCTCAGCGTCTCAGATCTGAAGCATGACTGATGACTTTTCTCAACCCTGAAATGTGTGGGCATGTTTTCTTTGGGCAAACCTCATTTCTGTTTGCTACAGCTGAGCTTGCCTGGTCCCTCTACAGGCAGTGCTGAGAAATGCACAGTCCTGGCTGTCCAGAGCAGTTACTTGGAACAGGTCAACAATTTTCAGCCTCTACCTTCCTTCTGGGGAGCATACATTTTTCTACATTGACTACCACCTGGTGACTCTCCTGTAATTAGCTCCCTCCAGACACAGCTTCATTTCAGGGCCATACGTAAGAAGATCTGTAAAACTTCATTTTAACTGGCTCTAGCATAGGGCTTGCTGTTCACAGGTTGCAACTTGAAGGATCTGTCTTTCATAAGCTATATCCTAAAATTAATTTTGCAAACTGCTGAAGCTATTAATCAAACACCAGCAGTTACCAGATCCTGAGTGCTTATTTAAGAAACATTGGGGAGATTAACTCCACAATACCTTCAACAGTAATCTCCACCCATGGACATCAGATAAGCAATATGGCTTCTCATTACAGGCAGAAGGATAAATAGGTTGGAATACAAACCCAGGGTCCTTTTTTGCTTTTCCTACTGGCAAGCATCCCCTCTTATGAAACAGAGAATGACAAATCAGCATACCAGTTGCTAGAGAGCTAGAAATAAATATTGCTCCTTAGGCTTCTGGCTGAATTGGAAAATGAAAAATTCCTTTAGCCACTTTTGGGTCCTGAAAACAACCTAAAATATCCTTTTACAAGTCAGTCTCCTAAGTGTTCTCAAAATTTATAATCAGAAACATTTGCAAAATGTGGGAAAATATTTAGTTAACCTATAATCTTTTGAACTGAGTTGATTTTATAGGTGTTATTTTAACCATGTTTGAAAAATGTACAATAAAATATTTATTTAAAACTTTTGGTTTGGTTTCTCTCAATAATATTTTTTTCTAATCCAACTTATTAAATATGCATTAGCATTTTTTTCTTCTTTTGTAAAAACATATCAGCCTTTAAAATCCTGCAATTGCTTTTCACAGAAGAATCACAGAAATAATTAAAATGCAAAGCTTCCTTCCAGTTCCAATCACTGACCACTGTGAGATGACATCAGAAACACTGAAATAGTACCTATTGCTCTTCTCTATTAAAAAAGGGGCAACAAATAAAAATAGTTTTATATATGAAACTCTGCACAGTTACGTGCTGCTGTGCTAAGACTTTCTGTTGTTGCCACTAGATAGCAGTGTATGTCTTCTAAGTTTAGAATTACTGAGCTAACCTGTAGATTTCACTTCTCAAGTATTAGTATTTGTTTAATTTCCTCGTGAAAAGTGATACAGGATTTGTGGAAAGAGCTATAGCTCTTTAGCATATGCTAAATATATAAAGTAATATCAGCTGCTGTTTGCTAATTTTTCTCAAAAATAATGAGCTGTAAAGTAGAAAGGAAAAACGTGTAGACCTTCTGTAGCTCCACTTATGCAGACTCACAGGAAATTCATTGGTTAAAATGGGAGATCCTCTGATTTTCAGTAGTATAATGGGGTGAAAGTATGTCCCACAGTCTATGAATTTCCAAGCCTCTTAAGAAAACAGAAGGGAAAAAGATGTACCTAACACAGGTCAAAAGGAGATCAAGGTTGTCTATACTCATCTGCTATATTTATTCCTTTGAATATGTACTGCTTCAGTCAGCACTGTGGTAGTCAAAGGATGTAAGAGCATCGTGCTTAAAAATGAGTCACTGTCAGTCCATTACAACATGTTGAATAATCTGATTTGTTGACTTCAGCAGCTCACTCTGTGTTCTTAAAAGTATTTCGAAGTAAACCTTTCGCTGTTTAATGCATATGGTAGTAAAAAATGCAGTCACTTAACAGGAAACTCAGGTCTGCTCTCTCACTGTCCATCTCTGCTGAATTAAAACTGAAGTGCTTGTTAATGCAAAATTAAGAGTCTCTGCCTTCCGTAGCTTTACTCAAATAAGTTATCACTCTGATGTGAAGTGGGCTATGGTTCAAAGATTGGACATTTCTAATGAACACCAATTAAAAAAAAAACACAACCAAACTGCAGAAAAAAATAATGCCAACATTGTTAGAGGGAGACATAGTTGAACAGATGGGCAAGCTTCTGGAAAGAGGACTTCAGAAACTAGCATCAGTGACTTGGCTGCAGTGAGGGAGAGAGAGGGAGAAAGGAGGATAAAGGAGAAGACAATAAGATAAACAAATGCCCAAAGTCCCCAAAGTCCAGCAAAATCCTAGCCAACTCAAAGCAACAAATAAAACTGCCTTCCCTATTACTCTAGAGAGAAAGCATGGGGCTTATTATTGGGAGTCTCACTTTGTTGGTGTACTCAGGAGTTCAAAGGACTTAAATACATTTAAATCTTTTTGAATATGAAGTAAATATAAGTACTCAAGAATTCTTCTTTTTATGTTTATTGGGTAGGGGTTTTTTGTTTTCGTGTTCTTTAGGAAAGCATAAGTGTGAATCAAAGGCATGACTGGCTCTCAAGATCAACTGGATCTGATGTGAGGGTATTGTTTCAAACTTAGAAAAAGAAAAAAAAGGCACAAGGAAAAGCTTTTTAATGTTAGAGAGAGATTGAGCTAAAGAACCAGTGCTGCCAATGGCCTAGCTCTTCCTGGGATAAATGGTATCCTGCAAGAGCAGAACTGAAGCCTTTTCCTTCTGCTGCCTGGAGTTTTCTGAGGATTCCTCAGAGGGAAGCCATATATTCCTTTCCAGGGAGTGTCTACAGCTCTTCTTTGCTATTAATGATAGAAATGCTGTATTTCTCCCACCTTCAGTTGTCCATGGAATCAGCTGGAGAACATAGCTGGGTGCAGAATCTGCTGCTACCGTATGGATGGAAACCTTCCCCCCTAAGGAGGGAAACAGAATCCACAAATAGTGGTTGAAATCCATATTTCTAAAAGCAATGTTGAGAATTTGGCTAAGAATTCGCATTTGTGCAATACAAATGGGAATTTGTGCTTTGTGTCCAGGCCTCCTTAATTTCCTATCATTTCAGAGTCCACTGCAGTCAAGTCTTCATTTTTGTCTGATGACAACCTAGTGCTGTTGGAATGAGGCTGGTATAAGTCAAATGAGAAGCAGAAGCACAGCTTCCACTGCTGACTGCAGTGCTTCTATCCACATCTTAATCATATGTTCTCTGAAATGTTTCTCTTAATTTCCCTCGTGGCCAGCTTCTTTGAAGTTTTAATATGTGACCTGTTGCCATCTACTCAAATAGCTCTTTTTTTCCTATTTTCTCTTTTTCTATGCTCTTTGGAACATTAGATTTCATAGAGATGGTCCTTTTAATCTCTTTATATAATAATGAAAAGTATCCTCATAAACCAGTTCTTTCATCATACCTATGTTATGCAATGAACCTACATAATATATCTAGGTCAGATAATCTACTTAAATAACATTGAAATAAATGAACAGATAAATGTGAACTTCAGTGGGGTCATTTATTTCATCTCAGAATGCTACGTACTATACTGTATTGTAACCAGAGCTAGTCAAGATGAGTGAAAATTATGCCAATGACAATTGCTTTCCTTTTTCCATGCTTTTGATTTTTCAGAGGTTACTTTTTATGAGTTGGATTTTGGTTTTTGCTTGTGTGTTTGTTTTTCTATTATTATTTTTGTAAATAGGAGAACAGTATAGGTCTTCCCCTATTTTTAAAGGCAAAACAATTAAGAAGAAAAATAAAATAAGCATCTTTCTCAGTCATCTTTGAACTATTTCTTTGCTGCACTCTTCACTGCTAAAACTGTCCTTCACGAATCCCAGATCCTGGAGGTAAGAGGAATGCTCTGGAGACAGGAAGAATTTCCCCTAGTTGAGAAGGACTGGGTTACAGACTATTTGGCCAAACTGGACATCCTTAAGTCCATAGGCCCTGATGGGATGCACCTGGAAGCACTACGAGAGCAGGCAGATGTTATTGCTGAGTTGTTCTCTATCATCTTTGAAAGGTCATGGAGAACAGGAGAGGTGCCTGAGGACTGGAGAAAGGTCAGTATCATTCCAGTCTTCAAAAAGGGCAAGGAGGAGGACCCAGGGAACTAAAGGCAGGTTAGTCTCACCTCTGTCCCTGTGAAGGTGGTGGAGCAAATTGTTCTGGACGTCATCTCTTAACATGTTGCAGAACAGGAAGTTATTGGGAGTTGTCAATGTGGATTTACCAAGGATAAGTCATGTTTGACCAATCTGCTAGCTGTCATAACTGGTTGGTTGGATAAGGGGAGAGCAGAAAATGTCATCTACCTTGACTTCATCAAGGCTTTGACACTGTCTCCCATAATATCCTCATTAAGAAAGCCAAGAAGTGTGGGTTGGATGAATAAACAGTGAGGTTGATTGAGAGCTGGTTGAGTGACAGAGCTCAGAGGGTAGTGATCAATGGTGCAGAGTCAAGTTGGAGGCCTGTATCCAGTGTTGTTCCCCAGTGGTCAATACGGGGTCTGGTCTTGTTTTACATTCATCAATGACCTAGATAGGGGGACAAAGTGCATCTTCAGCAAGTTCGTTGATGGTACAAAACTGGGAGGAGCGGCTGACACACCAGAAAGCTGTGCTGCCATCCAGCGTGACCTGAACAGGATGGAGAGTAAAGCAGAGAGGAACTTAATGAGTAAAGGTAAGGTCTTGCACCTGGGGCAGAACAACCCCATGCATCAGTATAGGTTAGGGGCTGACCTGCTGGAAAGCAGCTCTGAGGAGAAGGATCTTGGAGCCCTGGTAGACAATAAGTTAACAAAGAGCCAGCATTGTGCCCTTGTGGCCAAGAAGGATTGAGCTATTTTGGTTCCATACACCTGAAATTAGTTGAGCAGAGATTCACACTAGCCACTCAACTGAGGCTGAAGAGAAAAACACTGAAGTCACTTCAACTAGAGAGAAAAAAAAGAAAGGAGAGGTTACATTCATTTTACTGTGAAACTGGAGATGTGGACCGACTGCATTCTCTGTCTTGTTTCCACTTAGAAACCTTCACTTTAATAAGATTTTTTATCAATCAACACATCTTTAACATAATAACAACAGTCCAGAGGTAGTGGGAAAAAGGTCAATGTGTGACTTCTTATTCCAGCCTGAATATGTTGATGGGATTATCTTAGAGAGCTATCCCAGGTAAACAGACAGAAAAGTGGCCTTTGGGTATAAAAATGGTGAAGTGAAATCTGGAAAGGTTCCACACATGCTGGGAAGCTGTGCAGCTTCCAGTCAGCCCAATGCACTGAGCCTGACACCACTGCATTCTGGCTATACACAATTAAACAAATTGGTAAAAAATAACAACTGTAGGTACATACCTGGTATTGCTGAAAACACACTTTCAGGAAAACCTGAAAGTTTATAATTTCAGTGCATATCTTAGGCACTGCAGTTCGAGGATTGCTTATGTTGACACCAATCATAAGAAATAAAATTGTATAGAAACTCATTTTAAAGTATATTAATGAGATTTGGAAGACATTAGGAACATTACATAGTTTATGGATTGCTATGATTTCATCCATCTCCTTGAGCAAATTTTCCTAGAAGCCTCCATTACTCTGCTCATGACAGAACTACAGAGAACTGATGTCTCTGTGGGTTTTTGCCTGAGCTCTGCTAAAATGAACTGCGCTGGGCCTGTGGGCATTGCAGTAGCAGCTTGTTTTGGGGAAGGAATGTGGAGTTTTTGCCTCCTGCCTGCCTTTAATAGAGCCTTTTGCAGCACTCAGGTTCATATGTTGTGGCTGCATTGTCAGAGAGATGATTCTGCTCACAAGTGTTATCAAGGTCAGTGAACCAGTCCTTGCTAGTACAGACATATTTAATGTGTTGACAGTGGTGTTTCAGGTATCTCTAAGCAAGAGTCAGCTCCAAAAGAGACACATGACATTTTCCTTCCCTGAACTCTTATCTTCTTGGGAGAGCAGCACAAATCTGGTTTGAGTGAGAGTTTTAGGATGTTTCTAGACTTGTAGCAAAAGCCTTCTATAAAAGCCAGATCCTGAAAGAGTTAGTTAGAAACATATGGGTATGTCAAGCTGTGCTTTATGAACCCAGGAAGAAAATGGGGCAGGAAGGTTGGTAAGGAACTGGAAGTTACGCTTCATATTTCCTCACACTCCTTTCTTCCTGATAAAAGATCTGAATTGGTAGCGCTATGATAATAAAATTAATTTGCATCATCTGAGCTTTCTCCAGTTATTTAATGGATTACTCAATAAAAGGACAAATCTGACCATGCTATGAGGTACTTAATGGGCCAGTAATTAACTGATATCCAAGCAAGGAGAAGCTGGAACACATCAGAATATTGAAATAAAAACCCACACACAAGAAAGAGGAGATAATTTTCATTGGTATGCTTAGAATATATATTTATTCTGTTTCTCCAGTCATTAACAAATTTCAAGTTTAGAAGCATTATCCTTTTGGAAGAGATTCAGGTTTTTCTTTCTCAACTTCTTTTTTCCTTAACCTTCTTCACTGCCCTCCTGGAGAGGGAAGTAAGTGGGAGGGATATAAGGTTATGTTTTTTTCGCAGTTTTCTCATATAAAGAGCCCAAATTAAGCATTTATTTAGTCTGGCTGGAATCTTCTTTTGTTAGAAGAATTTTGTTGTCCTTTTTTGCGGCATGTCAGCTTTATAAATATTGTGTTTATAGCTTTAGCACAATTTTATTAAATAGCCGTGTCTTATTGTCTGTTACAAATTTCTGTGTGCAAAGCAAATAAGACTGGATTATTAAGTCTAGCAACATTGTTTATCAGTGATTTTGATAAACTGTTCTGATAAAAATTTTAGTCACTTTAATTCAGTGAGGGCTAAAATAACCAGTTCATTCTAATGAACTACAAAATAAATCAAACCATAGGTTTTTCTGAAAAAATACCCCCAAGTTTTATCTTCTCTTCACATCATTGATGGTTTCAGCTTCTCTCTTCAAGAAGCGAGTTAGTATTGAGTGGCTGACGAGGCAGAAGATCATAACAATATTTTATGCTTTTTCCTAAAATTGTTAGAGAAATTCTGATAAACATTTTCCATGAAAGAATTGCTTGAGAAAAACAGAATTTTAGAGTTCTTGTATCTTGTATAACAAAAGATGCAAGAAGAATCCAACTCTGGATTCAGACACATGGCTCTGAGCAGGAACTTGCAGCTGCCCACATGTGAGCAGGGCAGTTGCAGTCTGGTCCATCCAATGGAAGCTGGAAAGTGATTCAGCTTGCCCTGGGATTGACATCAGGGGCTCAGCTCAGTTGCCAAGGTGTATCTGTTTAATAACCTGGGGGCCATCCTTGAAGCTGAGGGTGCTGGAGGTGTATGTACCCTGCAGGCAGGTTACACTGTGGGTGTAAAAAAAACTGTAAGATCTCAATGGGTAAATGCTGGTAACGCTGGGCCCAGAGCCCAGGGAAGCAGTTTTGCCAACACACAGCCTAAATTGACTTTGTGATTTCAGCAACCCATCTACAGCACTAGATCAAAGTACAAAAACTACTGATCCATTGTAACTTCAGCTAAGTATGAATAACATGTCCAAGGATGCTTGTTGCATGGAATTACTGATCTGTGAAAGTTCCTCCCTCTCACACACAAGATTTGGTATATATATATTTATGTGTGTGTACCAGATTTGTGAATTTTGTAACCAAGTTTTGAAAATCCCACTTATCTACATCCCAAGGAACTTGTGAAGACATGTACTTTAAGCTGTGCCGAAATTCTGTTACCTTTTACTTTAGAAAAGTATGGAAATAAGAAAGACAAAAAAGGTGCTATAAAATATTAGCAATGTATGCTACAGAATATTAGTAAATGCTTCAGTACACTGCCAGCATATTTAGAAACAGTAAAAGTCAGATGTCCTGGAGGGGATGTGATCCTTGGCTCTCGTTCGTGCTTGATTTCGTAAGTGCTCTTGCCACACCATATATTACATGCTGATACTCCATGGTCAAGATCATTCACAGTTGTAAGGAGTCTTCCAAACTTAGAAAAAATGAACCTAATCCACTATAGAAAAGAGGTTACAAATGGCTTTGCTTCATTACAGTGATGGTGCAATAAGGAAGAAACAGTCTTCATATAAATAAGAGTCTGCAAGTTAAAAGACTCAGGTCAGCACTGGTTTAGGATCACATCTACAGGAGGCTACTGAGATCATTGATTTTATTTTTAGCTTCTAACAAGTTTGTTTCAACTACAGAAGCTGCTCCTCAAAAGGACTCTGTGAACAAACATTCTTATTCATTGCTTTCTTTTTAAAAACGAAACTAGAAACCCTTGAAGATTAAGCTACTTATTGACATTTCCAGGCATATGTTCTGCTTTTTTTTTATTATTTTTGCATGGCCTGTCTAGCTGGAGCCTCAAAATCAATTAACGGGAAGGTCTTCATCGTCTCTGAAGTTCCACTCATTCACATAAGTAATTACAGGAGTCCACGAAGCAGTGGTTTCTCAAAGAGTTAATTAAAATGCAGGAGCAGCTTCATACTGATTCAGCAGACTTCGCTCTAAACTTCAAAACAATTTTGATTTACCATTTGGTTCTTTATTTGTCTGTTTAAATTAATCATGTTGCTCAAAGGCAAGGGAAATGAAATGTCAGAGGCCACAGTGTTATTCCAGAAAAAATGTTAAGATACATTGGTCCTGTGAGATAAAAATTCTGAATTAATATTTTATTTTTAGTTGTTGTTTTTTTTTTGTGGTTTTTTGTGGTTTTTTGTTTAGTTTTTTTTTGTGTTTGTTTTTTTTTTTTCTTTTTTTTTTTAAATAATAAAAAAGTATTTCACAAAACATTTATCTTTCCTGGCAAACATAGGATTTTTTCCTCCAAATCTCTGAACCACACACACCATATCCAAGTTTATGAATCTTAAATACACTAACATAAGAAACACCCCCAGGACCTGGTTTAAGTTTTACAAAGGTAATGCAAAGCTTATCAGATCTGTGGTTTACTTACTCTCTAGATGGAGTAGATTGTCCACCAATCCCAGCATGATTCATGACTTCAACTAGATCCATCCTGCTGCTTTAGACAGCCTAGGTTTGGCAGTGATTTGACTCAACAGACACAAAATGAACCTGTATAACACCTGCACTGTGCACTTGTGTTTTGATCCCCAGACATGCTACAACATGGTGCCAAAAAGGGGAATTTAAGGGATGCTGCCAGCTTTGTGTCCATGCGTGTTGTCTCCATACTCCATCTGAAAGAGTGAATGAATGGAATGTGAGACTACTCAGAGATCTTAGCCAGCTAACTACCTCTTCCTAGCAAGGCAGATGTAGTGTCAAACTCATTAATTCCTGGACAGTCACCACTGATATGGGCTTGACTGCCAACACTAACCAACAGACAGAGCACATGTGATTAACTGACAGCCTTCCAGCACAGGGATGGACCCAGGGCTATCACTAGCCAGTCGTGTATCCTCCCGCTGAGAAGGGAGAGCACTTTTTCTACTTGTGGTGTCCAGAAATGACCCGTGCAAACTTGCACACACAGGCCTGGTTTCCTGCTGTGGTGCTAGAGTGGAAAGCATTTACATCAATATCCATAAGGAAGGTCAGCACCAAAGGACTTTTCTATCTGTAGCTTCCTGGATCACTTCAGGCAGCAGGGATAAGCTCCATGGGTGACAACCTTGCTGCACAGAAGAGAGTGGAGTTCAGCAGAGGACATCTGCAGCCACAAAATTCAGCACCATCTGACTTCTAATGTCCTCTCCTTCACTTCTTATTTTCCCCTCTCTGACTCTGCTCCAAGGGTCTACTGCAGGGAAAAGTCCTCATGATCCTGCACCATCATATAAAAAAAATAGATTTCATTCACTGTGTCTGCCTCCACTGTCTAAGTAACAAGAAACTGTTAGCCAGTTAGACATCTCAGCCACACAGAGACATCCGTCACATGTCTGTGTTACAGTGACTCTTACGATGACATCTAACATGTGCTATGAGTCACTTGCTCCTTCCTTGCCATAGCTTGGAAGGTTGATGGGCAACCGTGCCCTCTCTTGTGTGTGGGACCATGCCTGCAATGGGATGGGAGGAGCTGAGGAGAAGAGTTTCTGGTCAGCACCATCATTATTCTGAAAATTTGCAGCTGTGTGCCAGGAGGGCTTGGTAGCAATGCAAGTCAGGAGATGTTGGAAAGAAAAGCAATGTGGTTGTTTCCTGCCTGATTTCTGAGCTGGCAAAGCCCTCTGGTCACCCCTACAGCTGACTTTCCTGCTAGTGATGGCATGTGGTAGAAGAGTACAGGTGGATATAAAAGGCCTTGGGGAGGCCAAATAAACCAGGTTTTCTCATCCCTGACTCCAGGGAGACAGGAAACAAATGCCTAATTCCTAACTCCTGTGGGAGGTGAGGAGCATCGTGTCAGCCACTGTGCTTGTCAGGCAGCAGTTTGTGAGGTGGCCAATGCCTTGGCCATCATTTTGATTTGGCAGTGGGACACTATCAGTGAAGCAGTTGTGCTGGCCCCCAAAATGGCATTCCCATGATGGCAGAGGTTGAACTTCTTCCTGCAAAAGTTTCCCTGTCAGCTAACAAATCTATCAGTATTGGCTCTGATTCTCTCCTCACACAGAGCCAAGCCATGTGTCCCCTTCAGAAAGTGGCCAAGAGGACACCTGCTGCAGTCTCCCAAGGGGATGCTTTCCCTTGGGTGGCTGGGAATCAGTGAGTCACCTGAAGAGTAGCTATAGGTAACCCCATAGACTTCTCTGGCTCTGAAGTGCAGTGCATTCTCATTGCACTGCTAAAGAAGACTTCAGCATTATTCCTACCTGTTTCCTCTGAAATTATGGCAGAATTGAGAGAATTTAGTACCTATGTATGTGTCCCCTTCTTTCTCTCCTCTAGTCTGCTCCATCCTGTAGCACACCAGTGACTCCCTTGTTTGGTCAAGTGAGACAGTGTGTTTTTCCACCAAAACCACAACCCACCCTGGCAGCTCCGACCAGAAGCTACACTGCCCTATGCAGAAACACATGCAAACCTGTTTCCTCAGGGCAACTGTGGGGGCTGGGATCCCATATTAGAGGGATTAGAAGTATTAGAAAGATATGTCTGATATGCTGGGGTAGGAAGAGGATCTACCTCATCTTGCAGAAATGACAGAAGCTGCTCCCTGTAAATAGAGCATCTCTATGTACTGCTGGGGTCTTTTACAAAATTATTCTCTGTCCCCCAGTAAAGAGTGAGCCCTGAAGGACTCACAGAGAAAGCAGAGACAGCACTTCTTAACTTTTTTATTAATTAAACTCTTTCCTGTAGAAACCCTCAAGAAAGGTAGTTGCTTAGCTTTCTCACTTCTTAGATAACTAATCTTCTCATTACAGCTTTCAGGATGAGCATAAATCTGTAATTAGATATTTAACTTTCAGTGAGTGCAGTGTTTTCTTCACCCTTATTATTCTTTAAAGCAAGAAGGGTCAGGTAGCACAATTTCCCTAGTCATCATTTTTGTTCTTGTGTTTTCTGTAAATACAAATTTAATTATTAGCTCATTATTATTAGTCACTGTCATGGCAGGATAATTCTATCCAGAAAAAACACCATGGTAAAATTGATCCTTTACTCCACAGCACTGCAACCTGAGAGATTTACAGCAGTACCTCAATGATTAAGACTGGGATTTTCAAAGGACCTCTAACCTCTTATGGAATTTAAATGAGACATAAGCACCTAGCCCCCTTAGGAGCCTTTGAATATCTCAGCTGGATATTATTTTTCAGTGTTTTTAATTTTTTCTATCTACTATAGAACCACCATGGCTAAGACTGACTATTCTTGCCTGTTTTCTCTGAGGTGTACTGTTAGCAGACCTTATTTTGGATTGCTGGTAACTGTATGGTTCTGGAAGCCTGGTGGGAGTCATGAAAGTGTAGAGATGCAGTTGCACGTATGATGAGGCAATGCTGATGGCTGTTCATGGGCTCTCTGCTTGCTGAGGAGCACTTTTGCATTGTGCAGTTTTTGCATAGAAATTAAGCCAGTTTGCTCTCAGGACATTTTTTTACTGCAAAATGGATGTTAAAAGTGCCACCAGACCATGATCCCCTCCTTGGTTTTACCAGGGTGTGTTACTTTACCAAGGTGTAAAATGCAGTCCAGGAGAATTCAGACCCTTTGTTGAAAATTACTGAGGAAAGTCAGAATGTGGGGAGGCATCACTTAGTGAGTGGCACATTTATTGCACTACTAGTTGCAAAGTACTGAAGTAGCATGTCATGATCTAGTTCTGAGAAACCTGGATTTCGGTTTGAAACAACTGGTGGCCACAGGCTCCCTCGTAGTTAGTGCTACAAACAAATCACCTCACTCCAGGCTGGAGTCCCATCTCTCCTGCCCTTGAATATCTACACTGTTCCAGCCTCAATTTCAGATCTCCAGTTTACTGATGATTCCAGAGATTTCTTGATAGAATAAAAGTTATACTACAGATTGTTTGCTTAACTGAGCAAGGTATGGATATATTTGGGTATATGGATATACATATATATGGATATAAAATGGATATGTACACATCTGCTTGATTGCATAGAAAACTCTGCACCCTGTGCATCCATATCCATCTTCTAAGTAATCTTCAGAAGTAGCTTTCTGCTGCTTCTTAATTGTTTACTAAGTCATGGAATCATAGAATCATAGAATCAAAAGGGTTGGAAAGGACCTCTGAAGATCAAGTCCAACCCTCCTTCTGTAGCAGGAACCCCTAGGGCAGATCACACAGGGAAGCATCCAGACAGGTGTTGAAAATCTCCAGAGAAGGAGACTCCACAACCTCTCTGGGTAGCCTATTCCAGGGCTCCGTTACCCTCACAGTAAAGAAGTTTTTCCTCATTTTGAGGTGGAACTTCCTGTGTTGCAACTTGGTGCCATATCCCCTCGTCCTATCACAGGGCACCACTGAAAAGAGATTGGCCTATTCTTGACATCCACCCTTCAGATATTTATATACATTAATAAGGTCCCCTCTCAGTCTTCTTTTCTCAAGACTAAACCGCCACAGGTCTCTCAGCCTTTCCTCATATGAGAGATCACCAATCCTTTAATTATCCTCGTAGCCTTCTGTTGGACTCTTTCCAGTATATCCCTATCCCTCTTGAACTGGGGAGCCCAGAACTGGACACAATACTCCAGATGTGGTCTTACTAGGGCAGAGTACAGGGGAAGGAGAACCTCACTTGACCTGCTGACCAGCTTGTTCATAATGCATCCCAGGATACTATTTGGGCTCTTGGCCACATGAGGAGCACTGCTGTCTCATGGATAACTTGCTGTCCACCAGGACCCCAAGGTCCTTCTCCATGGGGCTGCTTTCTAGCAGGTCAACCCCTAATCTCTATTGGTGCATGGTGTTTTTCCTCCCCAGGTGCAGGACTCTACACTTATTCTTGTTGAAAGTCATTAGGTTCCTTTTTGACCAGCCCTCCAGTCTGTCTAGATCTCGCTGAATGGCTGCACAGCCTTCAGGTGTTATCAGCCAATCCTCCCAGCTTTGTATCATCAGCAAATTTGCTGAGGATACACTCCTTCCCCTCATCCAGGTCACTGATGAAGATACTGAATAAGACTGGGCCTAGTATTTTCCTTTTTCTCCCATAGGAGAGAACTGGTCTAGGGCAGTGCTAGGGGAATGGAAAAGAGGGATGGCAAGACAGCCACCAGGGCCCCCAAACCTCCAGTGCTGAAGCAGAGATCCTGCCTGATATGGCACTACAGCCTACCAGAGGGTCACAGCCTTGTCTGGGTCCCTGCCCAGAGCCTAACCTTGCCAACACCAGCTTAGCCTCATGCTGTTCTTTGCCATGTGTCCACAGCTCTGAGGTAGAGCAGTGAGGACATCAGAGTGATGGTGCCCTCTGCAGCAGCTCTCTGCCTGCTTGCTCTGGGTGGGGAGAACATCCTCAAAACCAGCCTTGGAGCACAAGCTGTGCCCAGGTTCTGGCATATGGACCATGCTGCAGCTGCCACCATTTCGTATCGCAGCCATAGACACCTGCTCATTTGGCTCTGAATGCTTCCTGATTTCCAGTTGGTTTTATTTCCCTACTCCCACCTCCAAATATGTTTTTAAAAGGAAAGTACTTTTTCTCCCTGTGTTTATAGTGCATCTCTACTTACCTAAATTCAAACATTGTTAACTTTATTCAGCAGAATTTTATTTTCTGTTTGCCATTGCTGGGGTATAGGGGACAAGAAAACTGGCTTTAAATAGTAACATCTACAGTTCATCCCATTTTATGATTAGAGCTATTCACCTGCCTAGAGCAGAGTTAAGCCTGGGCAGTGCTAGGCATCCAAAGCTGATGAACACATTGTGAGTGAAAGGAGTGAAAAGAGCAGTGAGTTCTAAGGATCTCAGTATTTTTCTGGTAGCTAGAGACTCCCAGAGAGCTTAGCCTGTATTTTTGACTTCATAAATTATTCCAGAAGGTCACTGTCTTGGCTCATTAAGCATTATCTTTTCCCTGGTTTATTTTTTTCTGAGTGTTTTTGGTCCCATAGACTTAGATTACACTATGACTCTAGGTCTGGAAAAAATATTTATGTATGTAATGAAGAGCTGTAGCACAGACCCTTGGAACTGCTGTGTATTCTACCCAAATGCACAATTACTACAGAGCAGAAACAAGCCTAAGACAGGACATAGCAATGGTAAGAAATTGTCAGCATGAATTTAAAGTCATCCCTGACCTTCAGAGGGATCCCTCCCTTGCTGCATATGTGTGTAGTGGGACACTGGACAACTTTTGCTGCATTAACCTGTCAGGTTGTTATTATATAGTATGGCACATCTGCTTTTACACTAAACTCTATGTGCCTCTGTAAAGATGGCACAGATTAGCCTACTTAGCTGTTTGTGTAATAGCCTGAGGGAGGGGAGTTCTACCATATAATGTAAAATTGCTGGAATCATGTTTGTCTGTTGTTGATGTAATTTTGAATATTCTGTTTTATACTTCTTGGAAAGAAGCATCTACCCTGTTCCCAGGCACTGGTATAAGTGCTGGCACCTCATCCCTTCTCCTTGCCATGAGATCAGTCATTTGTGCTGTGTTTCCATGTGAGACTAAGGCTGGTCTGAACTGGGTTTCCTAACTGTTGTTATGGGTTGGAAGTTTTACTGCTGCAGCACCTTGTGCTGTAACAGCATTTGCACGGGCAAGAGTAATATTTTAATTTTATGTGCCATACTGCTACTGCTGTGAGTCTAGCCAGTCTGGGCAGTCTCCCCAGCTGTGTGGGATGTTAGCAGTGATGGCAGGCTAGCACTCTGGGTGTTCTCTGGAGTGCCTGTGACTGGGAAGTCCTCTACTGGTATATCTCTTTTTAGTCAAAGGTCCAGGTCAGAATGTAGTGAAGCATCTCCTAAATCACCCAGAACTATTTAAAAATGATCCTATATGAAGTGAATGGTGTCTTGGTTTCCAGATCAATTTGGGGATGGGCATTTCGGTGCCATAGGCAGGTTTCTGTAGTTAATAAAAATTTTCCAGAAGGGATTAATTCCAGACACTGAGTCTGAAGGGTAACCTAGTGAGAGAGCACCAACTGGCTACAGTGGGTCATATACAATGATATAAATGTAGGAATGCGCCTAGTTTGAGAAAAGCCTGATTAACATTTCCTATAGCTGTACTGACCTGAGACTGCCTGGGACCCTCCAGGTGCCGCCAGCCTGAGGCGGTGGCAGTTACCATGGGGAGGGGCTGTTCCTGTGGGGAGGTGACCCACATGGACCAGTCACAGAGCTCCTGCCCATGGGCTCAGTATAAAATGGCTCCTCGATCACCTCAGCACCTGGCCTCTCTGTCTGCTTCTGCCTTGGGTTTTCTTGTTTCTTTTCTTTCCCTGTGCTGCTGTGATTACTGAGTTCTGTTTTCTTGCTGGAGAAAAACATCGTTTGTCAGACAAGTTGCCTTCCCCTGCCTCCCCGAGTAGAACCAGCTCAGCTGCTTCCAGGTTTTTTATGGACTGTCACTGGGACCTTGTACTCAGGCACCCCTAGCTGCCGCTGAGTCCAGTTTGGGACTTTTCCAGTTGGGATGTAATTACGAGCTAAGCAGTGTGGCTTCCATAATTGCATATAATTTGGCATCTTAATTATTGTTCTTTTTCAACCTTAAAGTCTCTCTTCTGTGTTCCCCTTTTATCTTCCCCTGGGAGGGTAGTGACGAGATAACAGAGAGGATCTGTCAACTGGTTACTGTTTTTTGCCAGAGTGGCAAAAAGCACTTAATTGAAAATCCTCAGTCTGAGGAGATGACTAAACCTAGCTCTGTTGCTGCTGATTTAGTTCCTTAATTAATTAACATGTAACAGTTCTGTAAAACTGTCTGAGTTACTTCTGGAAATGACAGCTTAACTGTGATACCTACACATACCTTCTGGCACACAGTCATGCCTGGGAGCATCCAAGGCAAACACCACCCAGCTCCATCCTGCTTTCTGAAGAGAGGAAAGCTGATGCTGAGGCTGGAGGGAGCACAGCTTCACACCACAGCAGCTATCTGCCTAGAATTTTTGACATAGCCTAAATCTATAAACACCTTGATCTGTTAAAGCTGTTTTTGTCAGGTCAAATTATGTTTATTTTCTTTTCAGAAGGAGCTCAGCTCACTTAAAGCAGTCCATAGAGCTTTTCTCTCACTTTTTCCCTGTACTCCATGTGTTTTTCCTCCAAGGGATGAAACATTGAAGTAGTTTCTGGCTATTGCAGTAACTCAGAAAGAAGGAAAAAAAACCAGAGTAAGAGTGAACTGTCAGCTGGGTGACCCTGTCTTCTCAATACCTGTCTGAGTTACGAATCTGAGGCATGGAGAAGTAGTTTTGTTTTTGTGCAGGGAGTGCATCGGATCTGAGGAAGGGATCTGGGGGCACTTTGCTGCCCTTGTTTGGGAGTCTCAGACTGAGGAAAAGTCTGCCTTCTCTCTGCTTGTCAACACACTTGCCCTCTGCAGTAGGATCTTTTTGGCCTCACTGTGATTAATTATTTTCAGGAATGATTGTGGTGACAGAAGGAGGTCTTTGTATGTCTCTTGCAGAGCATCCAAGGCTCCTTCCTACACCCCTGCTCAGCTGTGCTGAATTGTAGATATCTAAAAGATATTAACAATACTGGACTGTCAAGAGCCAAATAAAAGCATTTTCCAGCTAAAATAAGTTATTGAAAGAAGTTTTGTAGCTGTAACTAGCTTGAGTTCTGCATGTGTGTTGCATTTGAATATACTGGTTTGTAGTGTTAATATACATACTTTGGAGGGAGCAGCTCACAACAAATGAATGAAACATTTCAAGACAGAACTCTTACCAGCTAACTAAATTACCTGTCTAGTTTACCAGCATTAATCACTCATCTCCCAAAATATCTTTGCAAAAAGACAGATTTGCATGTAAATTGAGGGATGCTTGAGATGGCTGATGAACATCTTTTATGCTTGTTGTTTACTGATTCTGACAATACAAGAAAAACACTAAAAAGACTAGGAATCATTCTTGATTTCTTTTTCCACAGATTCATAACACTTTACCATCTTCTCTAACCATATATCACACAATGAGGCTAGTCTGCACCCCATAAAAAAAAGAAAAGAAAAGAAAAGAAAAAAGGGACATTGCAAAGTCTTCTTTCCAACCCTTATTATTCAAACATGAGAGCAGTTGTAGCTGTAACAGGTATAACTTTTTGAGACTTCAACAGACTTACATTATCATGAAGGTCTTTTGTTGGAGATACATATTTCTCCAAAAGATGATAACAAAGAAACCTGATCTAGTGAGAGGTGTCCCTGCCCATGCAGGTGAGTTGGAACTCAGTGATCTTTAAGGTCCCTTCAACTCTAACCATTCTCTGATCCTATGAAAGACTGAAAGAAAAAAAGTTGTTCTATAGGTGTGTTTTAGAGCTAAACATCAGAGGATCTAAACAGCACTTTTCCTCTGAAAAATTTTTCAGATATTTTTTAATTCTGATTACTCACTGCTTTCAGGGGTGTTCACTTCTCCAGTAAAGGAGGTAAAGGATTTAAGATTTTCTTTTGAGAAAGACGCTAGAATAGGAATTAAGTAAACTTGGTTCCTTCTCTAGCCTGCTTTCCAGTCCAGCTGTGTGAGCCACTGTGTCCTTCAGGGCCTCAGCTTCCCCTCATTGCCTCTTTCCCATGTCATCAGTTGTAAGATTCATCCACTGCTCTTTTACTTCTTGTTAGCAGTGAGGTACCAATAAGAATGCAGTAAAATAAGATTATATTGGTTTACTGTATTGTGCCAAAATGTAAAATTCAACTCCATTTCATCAAATTGAAATTTTTAAAGTATATTCTGGGGGATGAGCATAGCTGTTCCTGGATGAATCACAAACAAATAATTTCATTTTCAAACATTAGACAAAAGTGGCTGGTAACTTGGGGTAAGAAAATAAAAATAAAAATTAAAAAAAGTAAAAAAAAAAAGTAAAGAAGGTTACTTCCAAGACCCTGGTTAAAGAGGCATTTGATGTGTCTCCTTTTCATCTGAAGCCTCATATTTCCAAGGATGAAGAAAGCCAAGTTCAAAATCCTCTGTTTTCTTTCAAGTATGGAGAAACTCCCCCTCTCTCACAGCCAATCCTCTAAACAGCAACAGTGAAGTATTCAGCACAGGTGGGCAGTTTCAGATCTTCTAATTAATTTGTATGAAAATACTTAAATTTCAGTAAGAGAAATGTAGGAGTCTCCGTGATTAGCAGCCCAGTAATTATGGAACACTAGAGAGAGAGGGAAGAGCTCAATTTAAAATTGTTATTGTAACTTTTATAATAAAAAAAATGTGCTTTTAAAAATATATATACTAGTGGGATAAAATTTTAAATTATATGTGTTTATTATTATAAAATGTATGTATATAATTATTATATACATATAATTATATGTGTATTTTAAATTATGTTTGTTTTCTCAGATAGGGCACTGAGTGGGGGAATTCCAGAGGTAATTTTGCTACATGTGAAAAGACTAGTCAAGTGAGAATTACCAAAGTCTTTATAAAACCATATTTTAAAAGTAATTTTTCATGTTCGCAAACAATTTATAGAGGAGGAATTTATTATCATTTCTGTTTTTACATTTCCTATAGACCCAAAGGTCCACATCTAAAAGTTTTCCTTGCAGCTGTAGTGACACTGAGGGACTCTGTACTGGATGCAGCTGACAAAATTACATTTGCTCCAGCAAATGTAGGAAGTTCATATAATGAAGTCTCAAGAGTAAAGCTGATCTGGTTTTTAGCCTGTGTTTCCAGATTAGAGAACCAGAATTCAGACAAGCATCACTCCTGGGTCTTGAATACACAACCCTGCTCCCAACAAAGTCACTTCTGATGCCTCTTGCATATTGTGAATCAGCATTAGTGTTATTACAGGTAGGGAGGAAATTCAGCCAAGGATGATAGAGTTATTATCAATTCCCCCTTTATCTGAAATGTGCCGTTAATCTCAAATATTTGTTCAATTGCAAGCTTTCCTGCGTTTCCATTTTACAGAAAGCTCCTGCATAAGCAGGATCAAAGACTGAGCTCTCGCATAAATGGTTTCCTTTATGGAATATTGTTTCTAACACATTCCTCTCCCAGAACATTCAGAGCCATACTTAAATTACTTTACTTTTATTGATGGTGTTTTCCTTTTAAAGACTCACGTGCAAACTCTCTCTCCTAGGCTCGTGAAAACTGATCCTATTTCTGTGGTTTTCAGAAGTCAGTTTATAACATGCAAAGTTCATTATTAAGTTCTTCAAAAGTACATAAAATTCAAAAATATTGTGCAACCTGTGGTGCAAATAAACATCAGGGACAGAAAATAACCAATGAACTCACTGTCCGGAAGAACTTCAGCACTCTCAGGAGATATATGAAAAAAGGAGAGGATTTCAGGTAACTTTGCTAACCTGATATCCATCTGCATATTCACAGTGCCACCAGCAGGACAACAGCCTGACAGTGTCCCCACTGCCACTGGACAGCATCAAGTAGGGTCTAAATCTGCCTGTGGGGTGGCTGGGACTACCACAGCTTTGCTTACAAGGAGCCTTTTAGTCATGTCAAATGCCATATCAGATATAACAGTCAGTCTAATGGAGAGTGCCTAATCCAATTCATCTGTGCTCTGGCTCACACAAAGAAATCAAGGAAATTGTATTTCAGTAAATGACTTATTTCTAGTACCAACATGTGTTAAATTAGGTATTTCTCTGGTGCAGTGCAGTGTGTAGAAATGTGGTCCTTTTGCACCACAGTTGTTGAGCAGAGGTGGAAGGGAAGCAGAAGGGAACTTGCAGCTCCCACCCCTGCAGACAATGGGGTAGTGCCAGCTTTGCACTAATGCAGCCCCTTGGCTTTACTTGGAGGCACAAATCAGAAGAAATGGCTCATGCAGCAAAATTTCTTGGGGCAATCAGCTACATTGGAGCTGTTGGTCTGTGAATAAAGAGATAAGAAAGGATAACAGTAATAAGAAGAGATCTGTTCCTTCACTTTCCTTAGAACTTCTATTAGAAAAAATAACATTTTTTAAGAAATGAGGATAGATGACCAATATAGAATTTGCTACTCAGATATTTGAGCAAATAATGATTTATGTTCAGCTTCATGGAGCTTTCAGGATTTACGAATATCTCTGCTGACACACTTGGAGACACTTTTAATATGACAAATAATGAATAGGGTATACTCCTGCCAGAAGCCTGGCATTCCTTTTCCTTGTGCAACTTTACTAAATATTTTTATATCCTTTGTCCAGTCCTACCTTTTACATGGATACTGTTTTGCACTGAAAAACAGCACACAGTTATAATTGCATATAAAAATACTATTTTGATTGTTTAGCTAGCTGCCTCTCTATGATTACTCTTCCAGTGTAATCATCTGAAGTGTAATTATGCAGAAGGATCTGATAATATAATTTTGGTTCTACATCAGCAGCAGGTTTCTGCACACAGTGGGGCATTCCAAGGCCAATGAGAGCTAATCTATGTATTGCAGGGAGCTGTGCATTACAATAGTTCTTGGCTTTAGAAAGCTTTAATTGAGTCTGTCTGAGTCCCATAAGTTTTCAGTATAAATTGAGATTACTGGTTTCAGTTTATCATCCTAAAAAAAGGAGTTTGCAACTGATTAATGGATTTTCTTTTCTACCTCTTCCACAGTGAATTGCTGACAATACTTCTTAATGGTCTTCTGAAGCAATAAGACAGTAAATTTATGTACCCTATTTTAAAATAAAAGGCCTGCTTACAAAAGTTAAAGCTTGCAACATTTTGCCAAAAGCAGGCTTTCTGGAAGAAAATGGATGTGAAGAGGAAACTGTTGGGTGTGCTGTCTGCATGCAGTTTAGTTCCCTGCCCAGGAAATTGGCCCTGGCAATTTGCCTGCCTGGCTTTCTCCTGAATGCAGCATGGTTAGGCAACACTCCTGTCAGAAATATCTGAGCTGATTGGTTTTTTTTTTCAGCTAGAGGACACAATGTGGAGTATCAGATCCCATCTGCACTCATCTTCCAAGAGGGCTGGCTTTGTTTTATAGCTTAAAGCTGCCTACTCCTTTTCTATTTGTTCCTAGAATATTTACAGAGCAAAATCATGCTGCAATCAGACTTTTTTTTTCTTAAGATTAACAAGGAATTGCCTTTAAGCTTACTCTTGCAAGATGGACTCTGACCACTCTGGCACCATTTCACTGTACTTTTCCCAATATTAATGTTGTGGGCTTTTTTCTTCAAATCAAACTGACCCAAATGTTACACAACATATTAGAAAGATTTTCTGAGTGTTTTGGACAATGTCATCAGTGCTTCCTTGTCTCCACTGAAAACACCTTGATCTAACCTGAGTTCGTATTTTCCTTTCCCATGGCCTTTTTCACATGTGAGAAACAGTTCCTCAATCATGCTGCCATGAGATAGCTGTTCTGTTTGTTTGTTATTTAACTTCCTTTTATGTGGTTTCTGTTTGACTAATTGCTATGCCTTTCAAGCACTTTACTGCGATAGAACAAGACCTGAAGTATCACATGCTGTTCACCACAAGAAACCCCACAGACAGACACAAAATTCTCCATGCAGATTCCCTTATTAGTGAAAAGAAAATTAGTTTTAGCCAAGTTGCACAAGGGTGGGGACAACTGTGGTTAGATTACTGTAACATTCCAAGGAATTATGGTGGGGTATCGTATTATTTGTACTGTCTTTTCAGGCTACTTAAACATTTTAATTAAACTGTAATTCAAAAGATTGCAGGAGCATGATTCAAAAGACCATGCTCTATGAAGGCAATGAAAACTGAAAACTTAAGCACTTGTGAGGGGCTGATTTAATCATGCTGGTGCCTAAAGGAACCTAAACTCAAGTCTCTTCCTCAGTGCCCACCAGGGAACTGTGCTGGCTCCAAACTGGCTCTAAGTCCATCCTGCATGAAAATCAAAGAACAGTTTTTCAGCCTAAGGTGCACAAGGGCAAATGTGGATCCAATTATAATATAAAATGATTTATATATACAAGATTTTCAGCTATTCCTATACCTTGCTTCCATGAATACCCTGACTCCTGTGAGATATTTCTAACTGCTCATGTCCTGACCAGTTAGGCTGATATTTTTTCAGTGCTGGCTGAAACTGGCTTAAGTATTAATATACAAGTACAAAACATGGATCATTTTTTTAATATAGCTTTGCTGTGTGGATTCCTTAAAAAATGGTGGGATGTGATAGTGGTGATGAAAGACAGACAAAATGGTTAAGATTAAATATTTAAATAATCTTTGAAGATTTAATTTTCACTTTGCTTTGAAAGTGACCGGGTGGGAACACACAAGATCTAATGACTAATCACTTCTCCCATTAATAACCCGTTGCCTGTACACTTCAGAAGATCTATCCATTTTACCCTTATTTGAGTGTTTCTGCCAAGGAATCTGTTGTTTCCAGCTTACTTCCTAGCGATAAAAGTTCACTGATTTTTTTTTTTCACCTTACTCTCAATAAGATCAATCCCTCTGTTCGCCTGACACAGGTTATAAGTCCTACTACAGCCCTTTTGATCATAACACCAGGATTATTGACAAGCTGTCAAAACATGGGTTATCACTAACGCTTTTTCGAGCTTCAGTATTGACTCTATGCCCTAACAACAAAGAAGCAGCATCATCACAATTTCAATTCCCAAACCAACAGGTTGCAGGTCCCATCCAGTAAAAGACTGACAGACTGAGAAAAACAGCAGAAATAACTATCTTACAAAATGCAGTAGAGTTATAATGTTTGTGAACAATTATGTATCAACATGGAATTTTAGAAAAATATGGTCTGTCAAGGTTTCTGAAATATGGCACTGAGCAGTTTCAATTTTCATTGCAGACTTTTTGAAATAAATGGTCTTAATAACTCTCAACTCCTCTTCTCTTGCTCTGCAGAAAAAAACAACATTCATCTCAGTTTTGTAACATTTATACTCAATATTGAAAAACAAGTTGTCACAAATCAACACAATTCTCTTGTATCATTGTGTCTACTAATATCTGCTAACATTCATCAATAATAAGAAAATTTTAACTAGCAGTTTAATAAAAAGATAGACCATAGATGGATGAAGAATGTAAATACCTTAAAGACTCCTTGGATACTGGATGTATTCAAAGATTGATGGCCCAGGGCTGTTTCCAACCTTAGTTCTAGTGTCCAGGTTCTGTCTGGAAGTTTGTAATGTTTGAATTATCTGTCTCTCAAATATCCCTTGCTCATGTTACAGGAAGAAAGAGTGATGATCTATATCATGTTCGCTTGTCTTACCTTTGCAAAAAGTCTATTGAAAACTTAATTTTGTGCTTATTTCCCTGACCTTTTTAGTAAATATAAAGGAAGAAGTCTGTCCATATTGAAAAGATACAATTGAAAATGTCAGTAGCTGGGTACTATAAAAGACTTAAGCATGTAGTTAAGATGGTGTCCAAGTCCCAAGTTTAGGTAATGCCCACTGCCCCATAAATAAATTGCCATGATTGGCTATATATTGAGTGCTTGACATTGATACCCAGGCTATCTGGAGCTATAGCCTTTATTAATTGCTCAGTTCATCTTTAATCTCTACTTTCAGTAATCTCTTCCCCCCCCACCCCCCCCCCTCTCCCCTACTTCTTTCTGGTGTGACAT
>NW_009953947.1:1100026-1131066 GCF_000747805.2 Chaetura pelagica
CCCCCCCCCCATTTTCTATAATGTTACTGCAGTGAGAACTTACGCTGCGGAGAGTGATTTATGTGCTCTGCTTAATCAGATCACACATGCAATTTTAGGGCAAATGCATTGCTTTTCTTCTCAAAATGCACAAGTACTTTATAGATAACTATCCAAACAAAGTAGGCCATTCGCTGCCACATTATAGCTTTGTTAAGATTACCACTAAGTACAGTGTATTTTGACTGACCATTGTTCCATAGGAGATGCTAAATTTACTCTCAGGTTGTTTCAGAAACATCTCAGCCACATAGTCTGAAGTACTAAACTACAATAAACCTATAATGTTCCCAGGAGAATCAAGCATCATTTGACTATAGTTTTCCAGTGGTGTGCCTGGTTGGCTACCATTTGTCTGTCCATCCCCAGTCAACACAATATCAGCATGAACAACACCTTGCATGGTGTGGAAGATGATCACTGGGTAAAGATTAATGGTAGTGGAGTGTCTTGAAGAAAGGGAGACTGTGGATGTGGCTGTGTAAACCCTGCTCCATCAGGCAGCACAAAGGAGGATAATGAGGCAGCTATATCAGCAAAGAGACTCTCCTCTACTCTTTTTGTGATACTTTGTGCAGTGAAGAGGAGTTTGAGAGACAGATCCAGAAAGGGAAGGACTTGCCAAGGTACAGGTAAAGGTTTTAAGAGAGGTCCTCACACTGATTATTTCTCCAAAAGTTGTGATCAGAGAAGAAACAACACAAGACAGTGCATCACAGCTCCTGCATCTCCAGGGACAGCAGAGAAGAGATTGTTGTATCTTTGCTTTGCTTTTTTTTTTGTTTTGCTTTGCTTTTTTTTTGTTTTGCTTTGCTTTGCTTTGCTTTGCTTTGCTTTGCTTTGCTTTGCTTTGCTTTGCTTTGCTTTGCTTTTCTTCCCTTCCCTTCCCTTCCCTTCCCTTCCCTTCCCTTCCCTTCCCTTCCCTTCCCTTCCCTTCCCTTCCCTTTTGTGAGCCTCAGAGGCTCAAATGGTAAGACACCTGCACAGGTTGCTCAGGGAGGTTGTGGATGCCCCTCTATGGAAGTGTTCAAGGACAGGTTGGACAGGACTTTGAGCAACCTGTTCTAGTGGGAGGTGTCCCTGCTCATACACAGGGGCTGGAACTGGGTGATCTTTAAGGTCCCCTCCTAATCTAACCATTCTAGGATTCCATGAAATCGTAAAATTTCACCAAAATAATAATTTATGAGTACATTTCATTTATTGTTGCCCCTTAAATCAAAAGGAAATGCAACTTTAGAGGGGGCCACTTCTGATAAAGTATAATCTTATAAAAAGATATTAAATTGATTTTTATTTGGTATTATAAATTTGACAGAAAAAAAAGAAAAAAGGATGGGGAAGCTCAAAGCAGTCTTTAGGCTCAATTATTTGTATTGCTGAAGTTCAGTACAAGTTGTCTTCAATAAACATTTCTGAGTTTGTGCATATGAAAGTAGCCAGGTGCTAAGTGAAAGGAGTTAAATTAAAAATATTTGGAAACAAAAATCCCCTGTATACCCAAAGAAAAATTTTATCCAGGTCTCTTCTCAACTCCTTCCCAATCAAATTGACCCCTAACCTGGTGGGCTGAGTATTTGGGAGAAGTTCAATCTGTGTGCTGAGACTGTGATTAGCAGCTTCCCAGTGATTTTGCCCTGACCACTTGTCACAGGGAGCATTGAACCAACATTATAGGGGAGCAGCTGGATTATAGAACAAGTAACATTAGTGACCCAGAGATGAAAAGCCTGATGGTTCTTCCCTAGACCCACCAGTTTCTTCAAGGATGGTCTTCTGATGGCAGACAGATTTTTTTAATGAAAACTACTTTTTGGCAGATTTTTTTTGCTCCCTCATTAGATCTGATGGCTGCAAGTAAAATATGAGCCTGAAATGCTTAAGTGGGATCTGTTAGTTTACACAGGAACTGCTGTAACCCAGGGGCAATAATATGAGTTTAACAGATAAGGTTATCTTACTCAGCATTCCTCAAAGGCTGGAGAGGAGGAACAGGCAGCTGACCCCAAATGCTTTAAAAATACTCCTCCTAGCAGTAATGCACTAAAGGAAATAATGTGGGGAAAATGCTATGAAACAGTTTCATCAAGGATCAGTGTAATAATAGAGCAGCTCAAGTTAGGACTAATTAAATTGTTTTAGCTACTAGAGGGATAGGATTTTCCAGCTGTGTGCAAGCTGCAAGCAGAAAGTTTCCTTAGAGTGCAGAGTCTTTCCTGATTCTTTAGCTTTGCATAGCTCAAATATTATTCTTGTCCATGACAGCCTCACCAGATACTTGGCTTCAGAAATGCTTGCCTGACTGCAATAGCCATGGAGGAAAGCAAGCAGGGTGTGTTAGATACAGAATCCAATGTTCTTGACAGCCATAGAGTTTTTGGGAATGATGGGAGGAGGGAGATTTTCCTGGTATGAGTTTTTCTGTGAGTTGCTCTATCTTCATTAGGCTTTCTCCAGTTAAACAAACCTACTTTGAGATCCAGACTTTTCCCTTCCTTGTATAATTAATTCTTATTAATTTGTACAATCCTCTGAAATTGAGTATTTTCAGGAGTGGCTAAAAATTTGGGTTCATTTTTTGGGTACCTGTCTGATGGCTTTAATATAGGTTGAAAATGTTGCTGCAGTATTGCTGCTCTTTGGAGATCTCTCCCTAGATGTAAAAAGAAAATTGAAGATTAAGGGCTCACTATACTTTCTAACAAAGGGAAGACGTTGTCATAGAGCAGTAAACTGGACAAAAGATGGAGAACTCTTGACTGTGGATGAATTATATGTATACATGACCATAAATCATAGAATCATAGAGCCATTCAGGTTGAAAAAGACCCTTGAGATCACCAAGTCCAACAATCATCCCTACTCTACAAAGTTCTCCCCTAAACCATATCCACCAACACCACATCCAAATGACCCTTAAATACATCCAGGGATGGTGACTCAACCCTGGGCAGCCTATACCAGTGTCTAACCATTCGTTCTGTGAATAATTTTTTCCTGATGTCCAGTCTAAACCTCCCCTGTTGCAGCTTGAAGCCATTCCCTCTTGTTCTGTTGCTAATTATCTGTGAAAAGAGACCAGCACCAACCTCTCTACAATGACCTTTCAGGTAGGGACTGATGAGGTCTCCCCTCAGCCTCCTCTTTCTCAAACTAAACATTCCCAGCTCCTTCAAGCATTCTTCATAAGATTTATTCTCCAGGCCCTTCACCAGCTTTGTTGCCCTCCTCTGTACTCGCTCCAGCACCTCAATATCTCTCTTGAATTGAGGTGCCCAAAACTGAACACAACACTCCAGGTGTGGCCTCACCAGTGCTGAGGACAGGGGGACAATCACCTCTCTACTTCTGCTGGTCACCCTATTTCTAACACAAGCCATGATGCCATTGGCTTTCTTGGCCACCTGAGCACACTGCTGGCTCATATTCAGCTGCTTGTCAATGAGAACCTCCAGGTACTTTTCTGCCAGACACTTTCCAGCCACACTTCCCCAAGCCTGTAGCGTTGCCTGGGGTTGTTGTGGCCCAAGTGCCTTCCCTTCCCTTCCCTTCCCTTCCCTTCCCTTCCCTTCCCTTCCCTTCCCTTCCCTTCCCTTTTGTGAGCCTCAGAGGCTCAAATGGTAAGACACCTGCACAGGTTGCCCAGGGAGGTTGTGGATGCCCCTCTATGGAAGTGTTCAAGGACAGGTTGGACAGGACTTTGAGCAACCTGTTTTAGTGGGAGGTGTCCCTGCTCATACACAGGGGCTGGAACTGGGTGATCTTTAAGGTCCCCTCCTAATCTAACCATTCTATGATTCCAAGAAATCGTAAAATTTCACCAAAATAATAATTTATGAGTACATTTCATTTATTGTTGCCCCTTAAATCAAAAGGAAATGCAACTTTAGAGGGGGCCACTTCTGATAAAGTATAATCTTATAAAAAGATATTAAATTGATTTTTATTTGGTATTATAAATTTGACAGAAAAAAAAGAAAAAAGGATGGGGAAGCTCAAAGCAGTCTTTAGGCTCAATTATTTGTATTGCTGAAGTTCAGTACAAGTTGTCTTCAATAAACATTTCTGAGTTTGTGCATATGAAAGTAGCCAGGTGCTAAGTGAAAGGAGTTAAATTAAAAATATTTGGAAACAAAAATCCCCTGTATACCCAAAGAAAAATTTTATCCAGGTCTCTTCTCAACTCCTTCCCAATCAAATTGACCCCTAACCTGGTGGGCTGAGTATTTGGGAGAAGTTCAATCTGTGTGCTGAGACTGTGATTAGCAGCTTCCCAGTGATTTTGCCCTGACCACTTGTCACAGGGAGCATTGAACCAACATTATAGGGGAGCAGCTGGATTATAGAACAAGTAACATTAGTGACCCAGAGATGAAAAGCCTGATGGTTCTTCCCTAGACCCACCAGTTTCTTCAAGGATGGTCTTCTGATGGCAGACAGATTTTTTTAATGAAAACTACTTTTTGGCAGATTTTTTTTGCTCCCTCATTAGATCTGATGGCTGCAAGTAAAATATGAGCCTGAAATGCTTAAGTGGGATCTGTTAGTTTACACAGGAACTGCTGTAACCCAGGGGCAATAATATGAGTTTAACAGATAAGGTTATCTTACTCAGCATTCCTCAAAGGCTGGAGAGGAGGAACAGGCAGCTGACCCCAAATGCTTTAAAAATACTCCTCCTAGCAGTAATGCACTAAAGGAAATAATGTGGGGAAAATGCTATGAAACAGTTTCATCAAGGATCAGTGTAATAATAGAGCAGCTCAAGTTAGGACTAATTAAATTGTTTTAGCTACTAGAGGGATAGGATTTTCCAGCTGTGTGCAAGCTGCAAGCAGAAAGTTTCCTTAGAGTGCAGAGTCTTTCCTGATTCTTTAGCTTTGCATAGCTCAAATATTATTCTTGTCCATGACAGCCTCACCAGATACTTGGCTTCAGAAATGCTTGCCTGACTGCAATAGCCATGGAGGAAAGCAAGCAGGGTGTGTTAGATACAGAATCCAATGTTCTTGACAGCCATAGAGTTTTTGGGAATGATGGGAGGAGGGAGATTTTCCTGGTATGAGTTTTTCTGTGAGTTGCTCTATCTTCATTAGGCTTTCTCCAGTTAAACAAACCTACTTTGAGATCCAGACTTTTCCCTTCCTTGTATAATTAATTCTTATTAATTTGTACAATCCTCTGAAATTGAGTATTTTCAGGAGTGGCTAAAAATTTGGGTTCATTTTTTGGGTACCTGTCTGATGGCTTTAATATAGGTTGAAAATGTTGCTGCAGTATTGCTGCTCTTTGGAGATCTCTCCCTAGATGTAAAAAGAAAATTGAAGATTAAGGGCTCACTATACTTTCTAACAAAGGGAAGACGTTGTCATAGAGCAGTAAACTGGACAAAAGATGGAGAACTCTTGACTGTGGATGAATTATATGTATACATGACCATAAATCATAGAATCATAGAGCCATTCAGGTTGAAAAAGACCCTTGAGATCACCAAGTCCAACAATCATCCCTACTCTACAAAGTTCTCCCCTAAACCATATCCACCAACACCACATCCAAATGACCCTTAAATACATCCAGGGATGGTGACTCAACCCTGGGCAGCCTATACCAGTGTCTAACCATTCGTTCTGTGAATAATTTTTTCCTGATGTCCAGTCTAAACCTCCCCTGTTGCAGCTTGAAGCCATTCCCTCTTGTTCTGTTGCTAATTATCTGTGAAAAGAGACCAGCACCAACCTCTCTACAATGACCTTTCAGGTAGGGACTGATGAGGTCTCCCCTCAGCCTCCTCTTTCTCAAACTAAACATTCCCAGCTCCTTCAAGCATTCTTCATAAGATTTATTCTCCAGGCCCTTCACCAGCTTTGTTGCCCTCCTCTGTACTCGCTCCAGCACCTCAATATCTCTCTTGAATTGAGGTGCCCAAAACTGAACACAACACTCCAGGTGTGGCCTCACCAGTGCTGAGGACAGGGGGACAATCACCTCTCTACTTCTGCTGGTCACCCTATTTCTAACACAAGCCATGATGCCATTGGCTTTCTTGGCCACCTGAGCACACTGCTGGCTCATATTCAGCTGCTTGTCAATGAGAACCTCCAGGTACTTTTCTGCCAGACACTTTCCAGCCACACTTCCCCAAGCCTGTAGCGTTGCCTGGGGTTGTTGTGGCCCAAGTGCAGGACCTGGCACTTGGCCTTGTTGAAGCCCAGACCATTAACATTAGCCCAATGATCCAATCTATCCAAGTCTCTCTCTAGAGCCACCCAGTCCTCATGCAGATCAACACTCCTGCCTAGCTTGGTGTCATCTGCAAACTTACTGATGATACACTTCATGTCCTTATCAAGATCATCATATTAAACAGAAACGGTCCCAACACTGAGCCCTGAGAAACACCACTTGTGACTGGCCCCATCTGGATTTGACTCCACTGACCACCACTCTTTGGGCCCGACTGTCCAGCCGTTGCTTGATCCAACAGATCGTGTGCTCATCCAGGCCATGAGCAGCCAGTGTTTTTATGAGAGTTCTATGGGGAACTGTGTCAAATGCTTTCTGGAGGTCCAGACAGACAATCTCCACAGCCTTTCCCTTGTCCAATAGTCAGGTCATGAGGTTATAAAAGGAGATCAGGTTTGTCAGGCAGGACCGGCCTTTCATAAACCCATGCTGACTGGGCCTGATCCCCTGGTTATCCTCTATATGTCTTCTAATAACACTCAAGATGATCTGCTCCATAACCTTCCCTGGTACTGGGGTCAGACTGACAGGTCTCTAATTTCCCAGATCCTCCTTTCTGCCTTTCTTATAGATGGGTGTTACATTTGCTACCATCCAGTCCATTGGGATCTCCCCAGTTAGCCCAGATTACAGGTAGATAATGGAAAGTGGCTTGGCCATCACATCTGCCAACTCTTTCAGCACCCTTGGATGCAACCCATCCGGTCCCATAGACTTTGGGGTGTCTAAATGGTGTAGCAGGTCTGTGACCACTTCCTCTTTAATTGTGATGACCTTATTCTCCATTCCTCCCTGTCTCCTAGCTCATATGGCTGTATATCCATGGAACAGCTAGTTCCACTGCTAAAGACTGAGAAAAAGTAGGTGTTGAGCACCTCAGCCTTTTCCTCATCCTTTGTTACTAAGATTCCCTCTGCATCCTATAACGGATGGAGATTTTCCCTAATCCTCCTTTTGCTGTTAATGAACTTACAGAAACATTTATTATCCCTAACAGCTGTAGCTAGTTTGAGCTCTAGCTGCATTTTGGCTTTCCTAATTTTCACCCTGCATAGGTTCACTTCATGTTTATAGACTTCATGAGTGACCTGTCCCCTCTTCCAAAGGTCATAGACTCTTTTTTGTTCTTAAGGTCCAGGCAAAGGTCCCTGTTTAGCCAGGCTGGTCTCCTACCCCAGGATTTAGTTTCTGATTTTAGTTACTAAGCAATTACACCTGATGAGTTCAGACAGAACAGAGCATCCACTGTACTTTCTAAAGAATACTGACAGTGATAAGGTTTCATTCATCATGGTAACTAAGAGGACTTTGCTGTCCATGCTTTAGTTGCTAAGATGTCCAAGGCAGGCAGCAGTAGCTTTACTCACTTGACAACTCTGTCAGAGAACAGACAAAACAACTCTGTGAAATATGAGTGACAGTGATGCTGGAATGAATATGTACTTGTGAGCAATCTGTTATTTATACCTACATTCCACAAAGAAATGCTACAGCCATGGTAATTAAAAATGAGGTTTATTGCAGATATCCAGAAGGACAGAGTTGGAAGCATTAGACGATCATGGTACTTACTGCAGTCACTGATTTGACTTTTCTACTTTACCCCAATCTATAGTTTTCTGTGAAGTATACCAGATAAAAGGTGAAGAGAATTTTATCTTATTATTTTTTTTCATCCCATAAAAATGAAAAAAAATAAAAAATTAAAAAACTAATAGCATAGGTAAATGTCAGCACGTACAAGCTAAGGTTTGTATTCAGGGAAATGGTCACTGTTTTCAGTTCATGTTACCTGAGAAAGAATTCAATCTGAGAGGGCCACTCATTTATTGGAATTAAAATCTATTTATAAGGGTCTGTATCACTAAAAATACACTGATGTCAATATGCTAGATGCTTACAGTGTGCATATGTAAATGTGAAGAGAGGTCTTCTAAGATATTTATATTTTTAATTATGGAAATTTATTTTGATAGGGCCCATAGGTCCAAATTAGTGCAGTTTACCTGGGGCATCCCCACCAGAAGCAAAGAAACGCTGGGCTCCTCAGAGCCTAAAGTGAGGAACTGCTCCCTGGAAGTGCCTCTTATTGCTCAGACTGAACAGAAAGTCTCACTGAAGCACCTAAGTATGCTGGGTTGGTATTGTGTATAAGGACAAAATTAGATTCTGTGGGGAATAAAATTTTCTGTGACTAAGGAGGTTCTGGCTGAAGTAGATGAGACATTAAAAGGAAATTCTTCACTATGAGGGTGGTGAGACACTGGAACAGGCTGCCCAGGGAAGTTATGAAAGCCTCATCCCTGGATGTATTAAAGGGCAAGTTGGATGGGGGTCTGAGCAACCTGATCTAGTGAGAGGTGTCCCTGCCAATGCAGGGGGGTTGGATCTACATGACTTTGAAGTCTGTTGCAACCCTAGCCATTCTATGATTCTATGATTAGTGACGGTTTTATTGGGGGATTTTTATAGAGAATGTGGTTATTAACTCTTTTGCTTTGGTTTATTGCCCTATTCCTGGGTATTTTCTTCTTTAGACTGAAATTTCTCTGTGCAATACAAAAGGCATTCAATAAGAAAACTCAACCTCATGGGTATACTTCACAAAATTTCCTTCCCATTCCTTGGTATATGAGTTTTCCACCCCATTCCTATTTCTGCCCCTGCTTCAAAAGCAAGGACTGTGCTCTGCAGTGCTGTCAGGAAGCCAGATGTCTCAACAGCAGCTTCAATGTCTGGCTAGCTACATGGAGCTTCACAGACATAGTTGTCTGTTTCTTGTTTGTGAGGTTATAAAGTAATGAACATTTCCCAGGCATTCAGGAAAAGGAGATGCTTGCTCTGAGCCCAACAGCAAATGCATAGACAGCTTAGAAGAGGATTGAAGAACTGATGGAGAACCTGATGGAGAACTCCTCAGACACCTATCTGTGATCCAGGTATGAGTATTTCAGACATTGGTAAAGTATGAAGAGTATGGGAACCTTCTGGATGATGTTCAAGGTAAAATCCTTAGAAGGAGGCATAGAAACTTTTATCCATGAAGGTGTGTGGGAAGAAAAATGTGCCACAGGTAAGGGAGAGGAAAAAAGGACTAGAATTTCAAGGTGAGCGAGCAGAAGAGTGATCAAAGCTGTGTGCAGGAAGATATGTTGTGTGATTGCAACAAATGGAAACAATTGCTTTGAATCTGCAAGTCCCCAGGCAAAACCAAGAGTGTTAATTTTGGGACCTCAGTTTTCCTTTGTCACCAGTTTAACCATCCTTTCCCCAATGGGTGGAGGTGTTTTAATAGGGTCCAGCTCATCCCTGGGAACTGCTTAGAAAGCTGGAAGGGTACAGTGGCACCCCATGCAAGAGCTGTTCTGTCCCCTCCCTATAGAGAGGGGAACCACTTGTCAGATTTCCACAGGAAATGTAAACAGACCCAGACATCTTCCTTAGAGATTAACCAGAAGCTGAGATGACTGAGCAGCAACTGTGGAAAAAACAAGTCCCTTCCCCCTGTCTTCTTTTCCTGTAAAGGCATTAGCATGACAGCTGAAAGGTGACACAGACCCGTTCCTGTGTAAGCAGTCGCTCTATTTGCTTTTATTTCATCAACTGAATCCATCACAGAAAACAAGTGACAATTATTCTGCATTCTTAAACTGCTGGTGAATAAAACAGACACAGCGAATTTCTTGAATAAACAAAAGAGTAAGTTCCCCTTGTACTTTTGTTTCTTAACTGCATGAAGCTGCTCACAGCTTTTCACATCATCACAGTCACAGAGTTTCTCTGTTTGCTTTTGATAGCAAAGTGGAATTTGTCTGTAAATAATTCTTGCTTGTTTATAACTCTGTGTCTCATTTTCTGCCAAGTTCTGGGAAACCAACCTGAAAAAAAAATATATTGAACAGCACATGTAGAAGAACCAGGTGTAAGACTACATAGGCAATTGGAAAATAATAATAATAATAATAAAAAATTCTCTGGATTAACATTAATGTTTTTACTGTGAGAAATGTAAATGTTAACAGGGTCTGAAATTTAAAATAGCATTTGTGTTGAAATAGAACTATTTTTTTTTTTTTTAAATGTGAACATCATTTCATTCAGGAATCCAATACTTTTCTCCATACGCAGACTCAGTATCATAAAGTTCATAAGAACTGCAAATAAGGCAAAACTGCTGAGAAAAGCATTCATGTTGCAGCAGTACTTAACAGTTAAGGAACTAACATGGAGTTGTTCAGACATTAAATACTCAAAGTGCTTCAGGTTCCTTTGATGATAAACAATTTTTCCTTGTCACTGCAGAAGTCTTCTCATCATTTTTATCACCCCCAAGCCAGTTCACTGTCCAGCAGCGATGTCTGGAGGATCTGGGGAACAGTTGTGGCTGTAAATCCCCATTACCCATGGTCAGGTCATGATTTGGGTCTCAGGAGTGATCTGATAACAGGCTGGAAAGTGCCACAAGCTGCTCCACCACATGTTGCTGTCATCTTATCAGCTGTTGCTTTCCAACTGAGTGCTGAGCTTTGAGGGGAGCCAGCACAGAGGTACCAGTGAGTCTGCAAGGCTGCAGGCTGAAAGGCCTAGCAGGATGTTACTGGGGTGATTAGGGTGGTTAAGCAGAGGTGATCTCAAGTGTCAGTCTGGATAGCTGGAGTGATATTTGTAGGAAAGTGCAGACAAACCCAGAGACACAGCAAGCATGCCTTATCATGCATAAAAATTGCCAGTGAAACCCAGATTCTCTATCTCCTTGAAGACTCAGCAGATAACCGGGAGCCTTTATCTCATATTTTTGTCTCCCAGATTTTGCACCAGATTCTAGAGTAAAGCAGGACAAATCCACAGGCTATAAGGAGGAGCAGAAAGCTGTGCATTTCAGTGCTGCTCTGCTAGGAGAATTTTCCCAGAGCCAATCTGGTTTTCTTTTCAGGACAAAAATGAAGGGGCAGGGATGAGATTTTTACCTGTTAAATTTTAAGAACTTCCAGAACTGTCAGGAGCCCATAACAAAAGGATCAATGAAGTGTCTTGGTCCTTCATAAGCAGTGCACAGTCATACAGGGCTGAGTAAGCTTTCTGCTGCAGAAGAATTGAGCAGTGCACTAAGAAAATTAATTACATCCTTGAATGCTACAGCTACAAATTAGACTTTTTTTATTTTTTATTTTCCTAACAAACGCACTTATGCATTACACAGATGGAAAATTCTTCTAAGATGATATGCAAACATATTACCACAGTCAGACCTGGTGAGATAATTTGGGGTTAGAATGGGATAAGTCTTATAATAAGCTCAATGCATTTCATGCAGGTCATCCATGACTCATTAGTTCATTGTTGTTCACTGATGTACAAAATCTTTGTTAAAGATATTTCTTAGCTGCCTATTATGCTGACATCTAAGCACTGACTTTTCAGTGTTCATGCCTTATGTAAGAGACAGCTTATAACAGCCCTGCAGATAAGGAGGGAAAGACTACAATACTGCTGGTACTTTGCACTATGTAGGAACTGTATTCTTCTTCACTCTGAGTAGATAAAAGACGGAAGTATAACCTCCAGTGAAATCAGCCTTGGTCTGGATAGCATCCCCACAATACTTTGGCACAAGTGAAAGAAATATGCTTACATTTCACAGAAACAGCATTGCAGCCAACAAAACTCCAGCTGTTTTGCCTCTGTGCTGTTCTGAGATTCTGAGAAATGCACATTTCTTCTGTAAAATGTGTGGGGTTAATCTTCTGCTCTGTGGCACATTAGTAAAACTTCATATAAAATATGGTGTCAGTATAGGTCACTGTACTTCAAGAAAGGTTTGAGTGCACATAAGAAAGTTCACATGAGACCAACAGCAGCTACCGGAGAAAACAATGAAGCACTGAAAGAGCTTTTTAAAGAAAAGTACACAGAGAAATAAAAAGATAATACACTTCAAATACACACAGGTGTGCTGCATACACACAGACAAGCTGCAGAATGAAAGGTAATGATTAAATCTTCAAACTATAAAGAAAAATGCCTGGAAAGAAAAAAATCTTTGGAGGTTAATAAAATCAGCAGTTCTTGTTCAGGAAGTCTCAGGTCATATCAAGGTGAAGGGACATGTTGGGGAACTACCTCTGTGCTTGACCTGCTTTTTTACCAATCCCAAGGTATTTCCTCTTGACAGGAGCGGTAGTTAGATGAACATTTTGTCTGATCCTAAATGGTTCCCACTTTCATTTGTTGCCAATGTCTAAAATAATACTTTGTGCTAACAAATGTACTTAAAAGACTCATTGCTTCATCTGTCACTGCAGTACTCAAGTAAATATTTTTTTTGCTTCATTCCAAGGACTGTGAGGAGAGCTATACAGTTTTATTTTCCCTTTTATGGCTTGCCTGGCCTTATCCTATGTGTTTTACATCTGCTCACCAGATCTGAGAGATTTTCAGGACTGTTTGCTGATACACAGAGTGCCTAAGCTTTCCAGGTATGGGCCTGTATTCTGGAATGAAGAACTTCTTTCAATAGTCTGGATGTTACAATTTGACGTGTTCTTGGATACTCATTTCATGTCAGTCTTTCTAGCACACTTCAGAAGGAGATGGGGCTTCTTTTTGTGGGACCAAACAGCCTGAGAAAAAAACTGTTATGAATATTTGCTTTATGTGTTTTGTATGATTCTCTCCAGACCTTTTCTTAAAAGGAACATGAAAATTTATTGCTCAATGGTCTCAATGTTCTCGCACTTTTGATATTTCTGCAAGTGTTACAATTGCATATTCCTATTTACTTGTCTTTCCCTTAATGTTACAATTCTTGCCTGGATAAGTTGTCAGCAATTGCAGTCCCTTTCTTGCAGCATATGTCTAAAATGATAGTGCCACTCTCTCAGAGCATGGGCGGAAAGCACTTTGGAACAGCTTGTAGGGGCTTTTAAGAAACACCCTCCAGGGGTTTAGAGTCGTGTTCTACTTGAATGGCTTCCTGCTCCTGAAAGAGCTGGTTGAACTTTTCCTGCACAAACATAACTGCAAGACATTTCTTTCAATTTGCATCTACCTTTGTTCTATCCATGTTAGTGTCACTGAGGCAAGAACTTTCATAGAAAAGTACCTCACCTCTTGTCCCTGTGTTATCATTTTTATCAACCTTTTCATTCACATCATAAGTATTTAGGAAGAACTCACTAGTTTTCTGGCATACAGGATAGACACTTCATATGAAGAAACTATGGTGCCTTAAAGTTGGCAAATATCTGAAATTTATGGAAGATATTTTGAGGTTTTGAGATTTGTTACAGTATTTCTGAACAGATTCATTATGTTTATTTGGGTTTTCCAATGGTTATGCCTTTCCAGAGCCCATATCCCAATATTTACACAAATAATCAAACTTTCTTATTTATTTTTGTCTACCTATACTTGCCATACTCTTTGCTAGCTGTTCAGAGGATCTGTGATCCTAGTCTGACCCTGCTATCTCCCATCTTGGCTCTGGGTTATTGTTGGCTGTTCTGGTGATCCATTCAAATCCTGTCTTGCTGATTGCCTGATTCCTCTTCCAGTGGCCAAACACTGACCTTGGCCAGCCTTGCCTGGCTGCTGTGACCATCCTGCAGGCATATAAGTACCTCCTCAACCATAATATTTGTCAGTAGCCTTTTCCAGATGAAACACTTGGAAATACTTTTACCTTTCTTAAACTCTCAGTAGTCTTCACATTTTATTTATAATCTTATTTATCTGCTATCTTTTTGTTTCTCCATTTGCTTTTTCTTAAATTTTCCATTTTTATAGATGGTCAGCTTCTGTGCCTGACTCATATGCTCTACATTTGATTCCAAGATTATTTACTTGCTCTTGGTTGACTTACATTGAGCTGTCCGACCATTCGCATTTTAGCTCCTTCATACTTCATAGCCATGATCAGTCTTTGACAACGTTGTTCCCCGTTTTAAGTTTTGATCATTAGTCAACCATTTTGCACATGTTGGCAATACACTTATTTTGTACTTTTCCTATGAAGTTTTAAGTACAGTCTTACAATAAGTAGAATTTTTCTGGACTGAAAATACTATTGAACCATTGCTAGGATTTAACATAGGTGCCTCTGGTGAGTTATCAAGATGGCCACAGTCTGCTCAAGCACAAGCCAGCTTTCCTTATCACCATTAATAACAAAGCTGTTCTTACTTTGTTCCATTTCTATCTTCATTCATATTTCATAATTTCAAATTCTGGTGCAAAAGTTTTTGTTTGTAAAAGACTTCTCTTCAATAGCTAAATGCTTGGAGGTGGGGCTCTAATACAGAACTGTCGTATTTCAACTAATATTTGTGTTTTACTTTCAAACATTCTCTTGTGGATGAATGTTTGAATGTCCTGGTAGTACTTGCACAGGAGCTGACTTTAGATACTAATTTTATTGTTAAATTGTTAAAAATTACGTCTACAGTCAGGTTTGATTCCTCCTTCTATATAGAATGTTCAAGTCAGGATTTACTGGAGATAGGTATTTTAAATTCCCAACATTATCTTACTTATTATAATACTATTACATAATATAATTATTTATATAAGGGAGGAATCTTTTATAATTTGGTTTAGTTGTATTAAGTTTTAATTGGTGAAAGTTGACAGAAGAGATTTTTCCAAGGCTACCTCTCTCCTTGATGTTCAGTGGCCATGCTTTCTTACCTATTTATTTCATCCACTTCCCTCTGTAAAGCAAAAATATTTCTAGTCAATTCCAGAGTGGCCATCATCTCTTTCCTCTCTCTCCTAGTGCCTCTTTTCCCTTCTTCTGGGGAGTTGGAGATTATAAAACTGACCAGAAATTACAACTGGAAAGTGCAGGAAAAGAGACAAAGAAACACCCCTCTGATTTTAGTAGCTGTAGATATGGAAAAGGAAATCAGTATCAATTGAAGATCATAGCTTGTCAGATAAACTCCAAAGCTCAAAAATAAGTGTTCACTTTAATAATTGTTTTTCAATAGCAATGACTTCCACCAAACCCAAACCTGTCCAATTACATGTTCCACTAGTATTGTTTAATATGGCCATTCCAGCCTCACAATGTCCCTCTGCTCTTTCATTAGTGTTTATAGTAGCACAACTCATGTTTGATGCCCACAGAACCATTCTTCTCTTCTGCAGATCGTTCTTATGGACTCTTTATACAGGTCTAGTAGTCATCTGTATTTCTTATTCACATCATTCTCTTCTGAAATACTACCTATAGTAAACTGTAGTCCACAACTGAGGCCATTCTATTGACTCAAAGCAGGAAGCATTTAACTAAAAGAAAAAAAAAATAAATTAAAAAGTTGGCCTAAAGTCTTCTTTTATTACTCAGATGTTTCTTGCATACGTGACAACTCTGACAAGCTAATTTTTGTTTCTTTTAATTGGATTTTTATGTTATACAGGCACCTATGATTAATTTGTCACTACGGACACATACAAATTCTAAATGTAGAGTACTTACTTTAGCTATAATCTCAGAAAATTTATCTAAGATTCTCCCCAGCAGAAAATCACAGCATATATATTTTTTACAGCTATTTCTAATATACATCCCTATTAATAGGCAGCACTACAAAAGTAAATTGAGGGCATGCTGAGCTATAAGACAACATTTAGATGACAGAGTATTGATTTTCTATGAAGCTGAGCGATTTTATAAAAAAGTAAATAAAATCTTCAGGGAACAATTTGCAAATGAAATATGTGAAATTGGATGCCTGCAACTCACATATCGATTTGATTTTCATAAACACGTTTGCTTGTCAATACTGGAAGTGATCATTGCTCAGTCTTCTTGAAAACATCAAATGGGGTAAGACAATTATAGAACAACATCATTAGAGATGTATCTCCTGGAATGCTTTGGCTGAGAGAGTACATTTTTCCTGTCGGAGTTCCCCTTACACATTCATGAAAAAATGGGCACATCCTCTTGTGTCCAATAGGTCTCAATATGGGTCTGATTTGGGAGACTTGTGGAAACTGTGGAGGTTGAGGCTTACTGTGTGTCCTCAGGCCCAGAAGAATGGGACAATCACTTTCCATCAACTCATTACTCTCTCTTTCCAGGAGGGCAAGACCCAGGTTATGCCATAAACTGTACCAGGAGTATCTCTAGAGGAGTGCTGGGTGTGAACGATTCCTTCCCTGTTCCCTCTCTTTTTTGGGAGTAAAGCATAACAAGAAGTACATACTTTTGGTATGGCCACTGTGACCTCTATTGAACTGTTCTACAGGGTATAACAAATTTTTTCTGCAGGTCAGTATGAACTAAGGCCAGCCTATCTGCTTGGTTTTAAGAGCTTGTTGAGATTTGGTGATCAGAAAAAGAATTCACAGCCCCGTTTTTTTCAAAATAGGTCTGTTAAAGAATTAAAATTCATTTCAACCTTATAATTCAATCAAAGCATATCTATTATTTTAAGTAGTAGCACTGTCTTGAAGAATATGAAGCAGAAGACAGACTAGTGTGGAACAGGCATGGATATTTATTTCTATAGTAATGAAGTAATTTGCAGCATTCTAACTGCCATTAACAGAGAACATGTAAGTCATAAAGTGCAGTTAGGTGATACATTTATTTATAATATATCTTAGCCATTTCCTACTTCTCTATTCACTGATCCTTGTCACACAGGAGTTATTCTAATTTTAAACCACCAAATAGATAGGTAAGTGGTATACAAGGTAGATGAGAATAAACCCTTGTCTCCTGCAAATGTTGGCTTTTCTGCCCAAATTTATTCCCGTCTAAGGCACAGCATAAATGTGGATCAGTCCAATCTGACATTTCAAATAAATCACAACCTTGAAGATACAGTTTTGTTGTCCTGCAACTCTGTAAGTAGGACCTACACCCTTTCAGAACATGTACTTTTCCAGCTTCTTACTTTAAGTCTCAGGAAACCTTGATAAATTGTCTGTTAAAGCTTAGATACTATATAGCTTGCTCAGGTTCTTGTTAATTGGCTTTCACTGGTTTATGCAGTTGAGTTACTGGTGAGGGAGGAATACAGCTTTGTAAGGTAAGAGTAAATTAAGTAATTAAGTAAGGTAAGGTAAATTAACTGATTCAAGTGGATCTTTAAAAAACTCTGAAAGTATTTAGGATCATTTTTCTGAATTTCTGATTAATTTCATGCATGTACAACACATGGTACCACAATGGCTTCATCAACATGACTGTGTTGCATGGCAGTTAAGGAAGTCATGACACACTGCTTTTGCTTTGTGGAAAGGAAACCAAGAACTGAAAGGAAGAATGAGAAGGTCTAGACAGAAATTGTTCTGTCTTACAATTTTAAAAATGTGCCATTATATAAAGTCAGAGAGCTTAAATTTCATAACTGGCCCTTTCAACTGTTGAACTGTTGAATCCCAAAAGGAGTTTAAATTTATAGGATTTGTAGCTTCAAAGAGGCTCAAAATGTGTAAAAAATAAATGTTAGAAAATAACTCTTGAAACACTAGGCTATTGTTTTATACACAGGTTCAAAACATACTCAGAAGACAGGGTTCGCATTGAACATTCTAGTCTGTGACTAGGTTAGTCACCTGCCTTATGGCTGCAAGCAAGTCCACGATCTAAGGAGAGCAGAGAGGGCCATCTTGTTGTCCACCTCTGTTTTGCATTAGCAAACCTTAAATGCTGTTAATTGCTACTTAGCTGCTCAATCCAGATTGACAGGTACTTGGAGTGAAAAACTGAGCAAGGTGAAATTTCGTGTAGATATTGGACAGCAATTCTACACTGACTTCTGGGTAAAAACAATTGTTTAATCCTACAAAGGGAGCCCTCTGCTTCATAAATCTCACAAAAAACCCAGGAGGAATTCATTTTTCCTGATAAAATTTTCCCTTTTTTAATTTTTTTTTTTCTTTCTCATTGAAATGTATCTAATATGCAGTTAAAGAAAGAACTAGAAGGGGTTTAGGCTATATATAAGGCAAGCATTTACAGCAGATCTGAGCGTCTTTCCTTTCTACATCTCTAGCACTAAACCACTACCTACTCATGATCATTTTATGAAATGCATACATGCTGTTTGGTTAAGAATAACCTCAAGCATATAAAAATCTTTTTAAAAACCCTAAATCCCACCTCAGTGCCTTGCTTATGAGTGAAATTAAGCCAGAGTTCAGTCTTTTAATGTGGCAACTTTGGTGATAATATGAGAACAGCCGTTCTCCAGTGGAAACAAAATTAACTGAAGAGAGAACAGGAGCTTAGGCATCTGCTTGAGCAGCTTTGTAGCTGTCTGCAGAACCATTAAAAACATGACCATGAGATTTATCTTCCTATTTGTGTGTAATACATTTGTCCCCAGAATACATGGGTGTTGCCATGCTGCTTCCTATAAAATGGGCAACATTTCAGTGTTGCAAATCACTTTGTCACAGGAGCAGAAATCAATTGTATGATAGCTCTCACTGTAAATAATTTATTGCTGTTATATATTCCATCTGAACATGAATAATTACTAAAGACACTCAAGTAGTCCTTTTTTCCAGGAATCCCAACATGAGCCTGGCTATCCAATGCCAAGAAATGTGTTTTTACACCAAGAATTGGCCAGAAAGGATGATGATAATGAAACTTTCCTGTGGCTGAGTTTCCCCAGGATGAGGGCTAGGATTCTGTATTTGTTCTTACACACATCACTCCTGCAGCAAAAAATCTCAACCTCAAGGTGTTGTTGGCACCAACTGTGCTAGCAGCTAAACCAGGTCCAGGATAGAGAAATGCTGAGGAGCCTTGTTCTTCTAGTAGTGATTTATTGGCACAAAGGTGGATTTCCTGATCACGTACTTTTAGCTCCCAGTAAAAGAGCTTCCGGGACAGCACAGGTACAGCAATGTGAGTCCTGAGTAACTGGTCTGGCCAGATGGAGAACAGATACTCAGGAAGAGGTGGCAAGGTGAAGAGGTGTCAAAGGTGAGGTAGGAAAAAGATGGAGGAATAGAAAATTTGGAGTTTAATAGGAAAGACAGAGGAGAGAGAAAACAAAAGCAGTAATAAAATTAGTCCACATCTGCTTTCCATCCTCTTTATCCTGTTTTCTAAAGGCAATCCCACAGACTGCTGTCCTCTGGGCTCTACCTCCCACCTAGTACCAAAGCAAGACTGTTCTATTTGTCTTGTGACTGCAATCAGAATAATTTTTGCACTGCTATCTTTGCTATCTTTATTATTGGGTGCAATTTCAAGCCAGAGTTAGCAGTCCCACTGAGATGCATCCCAGCCCATTGCACTCAGTGACCTTCCCCGGTCTTGCAATTTCCACTGCAACTGGACCAGTTTGATCATTCTGCTGCAGGAGGATACAACTCAGCTGAATTTCAGCAGATAGGTGTTTTGTACCTCTCAGCTTCTTCTATCCTCATTCATGTGGAAATTTATTATGCTTTTGAAAAGATAAGGCAAAAGGACATTTGGAAGCTTTTGCTTTCAAGTGACTGTCACTACAGTGACGAACAACAGAAAGAAGGATGAATAGATGCATTTCCATGGCTAAACATAATGTGTATGTTCCTTGTAGACCAGCTTCAGCCAACTGAGAAACAAGATGGTTGCTCTTCAAGCAAATATACTATTTTAGTATGAAAAAAACCCGTAGATTAGTACAGTAGACACTTTAATCATTTTTCTGATTATACTCTAATATGGAGGAAAAATAAAATTTCCTATCATTAATTAGATTTTAAGTTAAATTGCAAAACAAATGTTCATTAAACTTTTTTAGCTGGATAGCATCTGGATAGCCTTTGTGTTTCTGTTATTCACACTTTCTTACAGTTTCTGTTATGCATTCAGAGTCAAATTTCTTAATAAGGAATTAGCTGAGATTAAAATCTATAGGTTTGCTTTGATGAAAAGTTCCAACTGTGGATCACCAGAAAATTATTGAAAAAAAGATCCATCTTTATATTCCTCACTAGGTGCAGAATAGTGGAAAATTAAATCACTAACAACAGTTTTACTAATTTTAATGTGATAAAGTCAAATTTATTATTATAATTTAAAATAATTACAGTGATTCCCTATTAATTCCCCCTGAATTTTCCTCTTCATAAGACTTATTAGCAAATGTGCCGAACTCTTTCATTAGCACAAATTAGAGCAAGTGCAAGGATTTGTACTTTAATACATTTTCACAGATGCATGAAATTGCATGGCCAATAATTGTAGCTAGTTCAGTTATTTCAGCAATTATTCTGTGTGCAGAGGAAATTAAACTAAACTATTGCAAACTCTGATCTTGACAGTTTTTCACAAAATAAGCAGGATCCTGCTATGCTCAAATGAGGCCCCTCGAGACAAAAAACATGGGTTTTATTTTTGTGATCTGTGACTTTGGACCTCATGCTCTGCACTGGGGCACAAGCTCAGTTCTGGCATAGATTTCCAAGAGGCAGCACCTCTTGTTTCTGTAAATCCTTGGCTCAATGAGGGACCTTTAAAGGTCCTACAATGGTTTTCAGAAGACTGGGATGTCTACAGCATCAGGTAGAGTGTTTTTATTCTGTTCACCCAAGTTTTTGAGCAGAGTGTTACTCTTTGGTGTGCATCATCACTGTGTACTGCTGATGTAAACAGTTTAAAAAGTTGTTTAGAGAGCTTTTCTTTTATTGTAATATGACTGAAACACAAATCCTTACAATGAACAAACAAATCTGAATAGAGAGGAATTAACAGGTGAAAACATAGAGATCAGACAGACAAAATTAGTGCAAGTAGGGACCACAAATCCTTTGCTCAGAAGCAACTAAAACTGCTCGCTCAGCACATGGCTCAGAGCAGGGAAGATCCCATGTGCAAAATGTTGATTGACTGTCAGGCCCCAGCTTTGTCAGACACATTCCTGCAGCAGCCACCACTCTGTCTTGTGTCCCAAACCAGCCAGTTAGCTCACCATTTGCCTGCATGCTAAACTCTTAGCAAGGCAGAGTAATTTGACTGGACAATGAGTGCTACCCATGTGCATCTAGGTGTCTGTGGTCTGCTGAAGGTGTTCCCTGCATAGACTCAAATGCAATTTGCAACCATCTCAAGACCTCTTTCACTATTGCTCTTGCCTGCAGATCAAGTCAGTATGTAGGCACAGATACTGAACCAGTTACCCAAATATTCAGTGCAAACCAGCTCTGATTGTTACAGTATGGGAGAAAAGGTAAAGCAAACCTAAAACTAACAGATAAATAAATAAAATAAAAAGAGACACTAAAAAAATATCAAGTGTAAACTTGCAAGGAATCACCCCTTCATCCCAAGATACTGACTGAAATTTAAAGAAGCAAGAGTTTCTTTGCTGGGGGCTTCAGCAATACCTTGCTCTTCATTGCCTGAGAGGACTTCAAACTTCGGAAGATACTCCTTGTCCCCAGTGACCTCAGTGATCTTCTAATGCCCAGGGAGAGAATACAATTGGACGCTGTTTCGTAAGGAGCATATATGGTTGATTCTGGTACAGGGCTAAGTCTGCAGGAAGAAATGCTGGGGATAGTCTTGGTGAGGCCAGTAATGAGGAGATAGGACCAGGAGGGATGGAGGAAGGAAAATGGCAAAAAAAGAAAAAGAGGTAAAAGGGGTGAGAAGAGTAGATAAATGCTGGTCCACAGGGTTTATGAAGTGTACTACACAGCTTCATTTTCCAAAATATCCAGCCTTTCCTTTTCTGGGACTGTAAATGGCCACATCATTAGACAGGGATATATAAGTTCTGTTTGCTGCCAGTGTCTTTCATTCAAAAAATACCTTGTGTATGGGGCAAAGACTGCTCCCTGGATTGCTCTGACTTTGGGAGGAATGCCCTGTCTGCACCATGATGCTTGCACCTACTGAACATGGCCCTCTGTATCTGGTATCACATTCCCTGTTAAAATAAATTATTTTTTAGAAACTTGTAGAACTATTTGCTTCAAAAGTCATGAGTAGGTGCAAATTAAGACATGTAAAAAGTAGGGTCTTGAAAGGAAACACTTTTTGCAAACCTACTTTCACAAGTGCTCAAGCCCCACTTTCATTGCAGTAAATTAACATTTTGCTCAGATGAGGCTCCTATACAGCAACTCTACAAAGATAAATGATCTTTTCCACTATGTATAAATGATTTATTGTCTCCACACTAATGCTACATTATATAATGGATTAAATTAGGGTTAACACAAGGTTATGTATAATTGCTAGCAGTATTCAGTGTAAGTACCACTTTGTCCCACCTATGTAGATCAAACCCTGTATTTTAAAACGTAATTAGTATCTGCCTCATTATTGACTGCTAGCATAGATATCAAAGGAAACAAACACAGAGTTAAGATTAAAGATATTCAACATTGGTTTCATTAACATTTGTTTTTCAAGTCTAGGGACCACAGCCTAAAGGACATCCTGAAGTGTAAATGACTGCCAGAATACAGAAAAAGCATCCTGTTATTTCACTTTATGACTATGGCCATCATAGTTACAGGTAATTAGTGGCGTAATTGAGAACTATGTTTCAGAAAGTAACATTAGTACTTACTGGGAGATCTGCTCTTAACAACCTATTCTCCAATTTTATTGTGAGATTGCAAGTCACACTGAGAGCTGATATCTGGTATTTTGAGAGCATGATGGTAGAAATCCTATAGCATAATCAAGTCTTCTTCAAAAGTGCTGAAACCTGCAGAGATTTTTTTCTGTAGGTCTGTCTCCTGCTTTGGGTTTGTCCACCTCCAGTACAATCTCTCTAAAGTTTAATGTTGCATCCTGATGCTGTTGAGTGTAAGAAGGTAATTCACAATGCTTCACAGTGTAATCTTTGTCTTCAGACTGTTTCTCTAATAATAAGCATACTGAGAGGCCTGACCCAGAATAGATCTGGGAACTATCAAATAAGTATGTTTTTAAAAATCTCTAAACAATAAAAGTGTGCTCTATCACCATGTGTTTCAGTTTCCTTCTTTTCTGGTAGTGAATCTTCTTTCACATTAATTCAAGGATCCTGCTGTTTTAACTTTTTGAAATCACATTAGAATTTATCTTCTGTTAGACACTGCATATTTGTTCTCTACATGTCCAGAGTAGATTAACACATGGAGAGAATGACAGATGAAACAAAAAGGAGATATGTAGCATGGATTAGGGAAGAAAATTTTTGCTTTAGATTAGTTCTAAGAGAGCAGTAATTGTAAGCCTAATACATAAATTTATAACAATTTCAATGCAAGAGCAATGTATCTCACTCTGTTCATGATCAACGACAGAGAAGAATGCAGTAGCCCTGGCCTCCTACATGACAAAACTTGATAGGGTCCATTTGGTGCCTGCTGAAAGGCTTCAGTAATTTTAAAAATTGAAAATATGCAGAAATAGGGGCTAAGACTACAAAAAAATTAGATTTTTCAAGTTATAAGGCCTGTAGGTATCACACAGAGAAGAAAACTAATACAACAGGTGGAATGTTGGTCAGTGCAATCAATAAGGCTTAGAAAACCACTTAGGTGTCTGATGAAGAGATGTTAGTTTGGGGTGAACCGAACCTCTCTTTTGGCTCTGTTGGATATATTGACTTCACTTCTAAGGATCAGCATTGGGCCAGACATACCTAGTTCACATTTAGACACCTGCATTACAGACTCCTTAATTTAGAAGTCTTTATTTGATTAAAGCCTCATGTATATTCGAAGCTTTCAATACAAAATGGTCAGTCCAGTTATATTTGTCATTTGCCCTTTAAAAGGGCACATCCAGGAAGCCCAAGAGGCTGATTCAGACTCAGACTCTAACTTTCAGACATCTAAAGTCAGATAGCATGAATTTATTTACTTTCATTATTTAGAAAGCTAAGTGGCTACAAGAAGACAACACTGAAAAAATCTTGGAAAAATACTTTAAGATAATTCAGCTGTTTTTCATTCTACTGTGGAGTTGTTGCGGATGGTAACATGGATAAAGACTATCTAGGGGAGAAATCCCCAACCGTGTTGGGTCTAGCTCTGGTCAGCACTAAGGGCCTTGTTAGCAGAGACTAGATTCAGATTTACAGTCTATTTATCTCTGCAGGACTGTGTTCAGTTATGGTGCAGTAATGAACATATTATACTTATCTTCCAAGTTTTTCCACCATCTATTGGTTATTTGCAGGTTGCTTTCCCAAAGTTACTCTTGTCTTAGTGATTCTAAACCATTTCTGCTTGTGAGTGATCATCAGACAAAGTGATTTAAAGCAGCCTTTACCCAGTCATAGCACAGATCCTTTGCCATGACTTCTTGACCTTTTTTTATTTACAATATCTAGGGTTGAAGGCTTACTTACGTGTATATTTTGCTCATTTGAGATAACAGTCCTGACAATTTTATTCACACACTTCTAACTTTATTGAATTGTTCCCTGTGCCATGGAGTACAGAGTATGCTATGAGAAGGACATGGATTTTTTGATGGAGAAGATTAGTTATTCCGTTTTCTCTGTATTAAAACCTGAGTGCTTCCAGATTCCTAAAGAAAACTCACCTAAAAATTGTCATCCAGTCCTAGCCCTTGGGGACTTTCCCAGCTAAAAAAGATAGACCTTCACGGGGCTTAGGTCAGCATGCCTCTACTGCAAAAACCTCAAGGGTAATAGTTTATGTTCAGAGATGTTCTGATTTAGCCTTCGTAGATTTTGGCACTATAATTCTGCACTTCTCTAAGGTCTACCACCACGTGGCACTCCTTAAAGAAAAAAAATAAATAAATGGGCTTTTTCTATCATAAAAACCAGTAAGAACAACTTTGAAGCAAGGTAGAGGAAGTAACTTTGTAAGGACCTTAATAGGAAATATATTCAGGGTTCCTTAAAAAGCATCAGTTGTTGCCCCAGGTTCTGAGAGAGCACCTAGGTTGAACTTTGAGGAGCACCCATGCTTTCATTTCCTCTTCTTATTCTGACTGAGCACATACTGTTCACATCTCTATGATTTTTAATTCAACAACTGATCTAAAGAAGATGAGTTTGATGTCCTGCTGCATAGTGCAGGCACAGAAGCATACCAAGACACACAGTGCAATGAAGCACAGCCTCACTCAAAGCCTGAACAAAACTGCTTTGTGCAGAAACAAATGGGGTCACAGCTCCTTTGATGCAACAGAAAAGGATTTATGACAGGCCTTGAAATGATGCAACTTACTTCTCCTCTTCTTTGAAAAGAGCCCTGCCCATTGCAGTGGCTTCTATTCAGCTGTGTGAAGATCTGTTACACAGCCTGCCAACCACCACATACCTCCTGCTCCTCAATGACCCCCAAAAGGAGGCACAGCCAAGTCAGAGATACTCAAAATCTTGCCCATGTTGATTCACTGGTATTAGATATCAGTATTAAGTATCATTTCAGTGATGTTAGATATAAATATTAGATATCACTTTACTGATATCTAGAGACACCTTAATCAACAAATTCTGTCTGGGCAAGTTTTATTCATGGTAATACCATTCACTTTTTATTATTGAGATATTTATACACTTATTTATTGAACTCAGTCTCAACCCATTCACCCATTGCCAGTCCCTGTTATTTCCCATTTAAAAGTACAAGTAAATGCAAGAAGAAAATCATACTCATCTGTAAAAGGGTATAGATTTATATCATGCTTTGAACAGGAGCCAAAGCCTACCCTAGCAGAACAATAATCTATCACAGTAATGTTGGCTGGAAGTAAGTGAGAGAAGAAGGACTGAACGAAGATGCTGACCTGTACTAATAAGACATTAGCTGTTAGCCTGCGAGCACAGAAGCACATATACGTATATAGTATAATCATTTTAACAGTATCTGTCATGCTATACTTTGGAAGGGCAGGGTACAAAGGATCTGTGTTGCTGGTTCGCAAAAAAAATAGAGAAAGTTGATTCTTTACAGTCAGCAGAATTCTTTACAAAACTTCTCAAGGAGAAAGCAGATGCTGAGCAGTACAAAATTAATCTCGTAACATACGAGCTATAAAATACAGTAACACAAATCAATATTGCAGCCCTACACTATCGGCTGCTGAGCATAGAAATAGTCAGCTGTATTGTGTAGGGCATATGCTCTGCTCTCTGCTTTTTCCCCATGGATTTCTTTTTCAGGTCCTGAGTGAGTCAGTGCCTATTGGACCCAGTGACAGAAACATGGCTTTGGATCAAGCCCTCAGCTGTAGATTTATACTGACCAGTAACCCAGAAATACTGCAGTTGAGTCAGTTCTGCAGTGGAGTGCTGCTGGTTTTGCTACCCGCTGCTGGAGCCAAATTGCTCTATGTTAGAAGAAAGCTGATCACTTTTGAACTATACAGTTTTAACCCAGCAAAATCTGACTCTGTGTGTGTAAAACTGTGCATGACAATTACTTGGTTCTTCAGGAAACAAACTCACTCTGCATTTAATGCTTCTGTCTGACAGCAATTAGGTTACTTTTACAGTTGAATGTGTAGCTCCTAGAACAGTGAAAACCACTGCCTGTAATAGTCATAGCTCACAAGTACAGATGCAGAAATACAGGCTCTTTCTGATAGCACAGTCACTAGCTATTTACAATTCACTGCAAAGGTAGCCCACATTCTGGGGTAGCTCAGCTCACCAGACCAAAGCTCAGGGAACAAGAATCTGTTGCATAAATATTCTGTCCCCAAACCCTGTTTCTCATTTTGATTCATAGTCAGCCTTCCTCAGTCCCCTTGTTTATCAAGTGAAGGCATGAAACAGGCATTCAGCACTGAAAAGGAAACAGTCTAGGCAGCAGCCTCTCTTCATTGTACTGTTCATATTTGAAGGCTGCTATTTGGAATAAGAAAACATGGTGGATAAACACAACTGCAAAATATATCTATGGGCTAATAGGATTAATTCCAGTAAGTCCATTTGTCCCTAGCCACAAAGTCTCAAAAACATCTCCCATTTTGCCTTCGGGTGAGGGTCTGGTGCACCCTTCATCTCCTGGCTTGTTGTGGGATGACACAGCAAAGCTGCTGTATAAAATCAAAGTAAAATTAACAGTTTAATTTCTTGACTAATGAAAGTAATCATTGCAAATAAGACTGGAAACAGACTTTTGATGTAATAAAAGTAGTATTCATAGCACAGTAGGTCAAATAAAATAATCTCTTGCAATATTCTTCTTTGATTCTCCTTTTCTAGTGAACAGTAGACTGATGTAAAGGTTATTCAAAGGATATGATTGCAGTGATGTCCACAAATCCTGGGATCTTATGTATCCTTTCTGCCACCTGCTTCACTTAGACCTGACAAGGGACAGGCAATATGAGCTACTGTTGCCACCCCTTGGGTGGCAGCCTGTAGCATATTGCAGATTGAACCTTCATAGTCAGTGAAGTAGAATGGCCCCATTGAAGCAATTTACTTGGTCTTTATCAGCCACTTATTACCTCTACAGTCTCTGCCTTTCTGGTTTGTATTTGCTGTGTCATACCTTTCCCATGTAAAGCCTTTTCTAATAAACCAGAAAAGCCAACCTTTAAATGGAAAAATACATAAAGCTTACACAATAATTTTCCTTAATCAGCATCTGCTGATGAGTTTTATATTTTATGAGACTTTCTGAGTTTATATTTACTTATGGTATCTATAAAAATGGCAATAAATCCCATAAATGTTCAGCACATAGATGAGAGTTGCTGTGAATTCCAAGATGCAGCTTCTGATTATATAGCACACAGAACGATGAAGAATGCCTAAGTGACTCGCTGGAAAATGGGAGCCATACTTGGGCACATATTTTTTGTTCTTTGTATCAGTGATATACAAGACAATTAAGTTTATTGGTGCTTTATCAAGCACTCTGGCAGAAAGATGCAGCAACGCTGGAAGGGATGTGCTTCATTTCCTTGCCAGTACATGACTTTCAAGACATTTTAGACACAGAGGGAAATTAAAAAATATTCTCTTTGCTTTTCCCTGTGCCTCATTATAGTACTAGATCTCTGCAAATAATGGATTTTATAGTTCAGTGGCTCATCCTGGGGAGAAAATAAATAGCTTAGGTTGATACTGTTCTTTTTCCTAAGGTTTCAAATAATTTTGAGGTCATAAACCTGCAAATTTTTTATCCTTAAAAGAAGTTACATCTATTTTGAAAATACAGCAAAGTTGTAAACTCAACATTGTTTTGAGTTAGTCTTGGGATTTGTGAGTCCATGCCAATTCAGCCAAGTGTATCTGTGCAGGACAACGGTTCAATATGTAGGACATCAGCATTGCATCAGAGGACGCCAGGACATAACCTTATTTTTGTGCCCTTTCCGACTACTGCTGTCCCTGACATCTGTCCATCCCTGTGATACATATGAATCATCCTGCTTCCAGAGGAGTGTTAGCAGCAGCAAGTAACATCATGAGGAGGGCTCAGATACACTTGTCTCTTCTTTGTTTCTGCCTATAGGTCTGAGCTTGACAGGAAGCTGGGAAGATAACACAGAATAGTTGTTGCAATCTGATGTATAATTCTGTGTTTTGCAATAGTGTCTCCTTGTAGCCACATCAGAAGAGGCACACAGGTGCATATCTGTATTTTTGCTAAGCCTTCAGAACAAAATATTTGATTCTCTCTTTCTTGTTTTTCCTTAATTTATTCCACCTGTTACTTTATGACTTGCACATATCAAATGTAAATTTAATAGCATGTCCGAAGACTGGTAAGGAGAAAAAAAAAGCTAGAAAATAATTAGCTCTGCTTGACTGGTGTCCGTCAAATTCAGTTGGTTACAGATTTTTTAATTAGAAGACAGTTCTTGCTATTATTCCTGACCATTCATGCAGAATTTCCTAAGTTCTTTAGCTAACTGAATAGAGAAAGTACAAAGAATTGGATTTTACAAGTTTAAATGATGAACTGTTAATTAGATTTACCATGGCCAGGCTCACATAATTCATTAATATATCAATCAGCCACCCAGTCCTTGTTACTCAAATTACCATTGGAAGTTTGTTTTTTTTTATTCTGAACAGGAAGATATTCTTGAGCTTATGAGTCTCCTTAGATGTGTAAGTACAAACATATTTCTGATTTTTTGTCAAAGATACAAACATGACACATGGGGAATACTGGCTATATTATTTGAAGAATTAAATAGTCTGTGCAAGTACAGAACAACTTCTAACTGGTACATTCACATAGTCTCATATTAAGAAAATGTTTAGGCTGATGATGGATAACAGCTGAGGATGTTAAAATATATGTCTATTACCAAAAGACATCAATTAATTACTGTGTAGAAATTCAGTGAATATATCATGTTTTTTTCTGAATTCAGTTTTTATTAATACAACCATTAGTCTCAATTTGCATTGGCTGCTGGAAAAGGCAGGTCGATAAAGCAGAAGCCTGTTTGCTTTTGCAAATAATGTAGAAACAAATATGTAGATTAATATTTCAATACAATAGCATATCAGGGTATCTTTTTTGTAGACATAAGCTGCCAGTGCAGGGGGGGTTGGAACTAGGTGATCTTTAGGGTCTCTTCCAACCCAAGCCATTTTATGATTATGTGAAGCTAAATATGCCCCACCACCCAAAATGAAGATGCTTATCCAAACTAGTCCTTACTTCCTAGTAAATTTAGTATCAACACTGAACTGCTTCAGCCACTGCGCAGAACTCTAAAGTACCAGACACTGCAAGTGCAGATTAAAACAGTTGTTCTTGAGAGTTTGCACATTTTTTCCTCTGTCATCTACAAATGCACATCCTGCTTTGGCAGGGGAAGAGGTGCAGCCTTCCTCCTCAGCCAAGTCTCTTTGGGCAACGTGGCTTTTCCCATTTATCATATGTCTTTAGCAATTATGTCTGCGCTTGTTAGATGACAAATAACTGATAAACAAGACCACTAGATCTCAGTTAATTTCTTACAGAAGAGATTCAGATCCAGTAACCAAAACCAACTTGAACATTACAGAGCATCCAGAGATGTAGATGGTTATGAGGTATCCAGGATCAATATCAATTCACAGAGGATGCTACCCAGGACCTGCTGTTAGAAGTTTCATTACTGTCTTTAATAAAAGCTACATTCTACATTTGGTCAACGAGATTTCTTGCAGTAATAAACTGCACTTTTTACAGTGTGCCTCTGTTGTGGGAGCAATAATGCACTCAGCTCCAGGTCTTGCTCCTTTATTGAAGTTCCAGGATTTTAAAGAAACAATCTCTACCTACCAGCTGTTAAAATAATTGTTCGGTACTTTTGTAATAACTGTTAAATATTATTAATGTAAAATTTGTAGTAATGTTAATATTTCATAAATGACTTGTTAATGTTATTAAATATTAAAAAAAATTAAGAGTTTCTCAGTAACTTAATTGGTCTGGATAAAAAAAATTATTATTTTCTTCTGTAACAGGACATGGACAAATGTTCAGATCTTTTGTATTAAATAATTCATCTGATTTCAGTGAACTTTAAAACTCCAGCTTGTTATACCACACTTTACATTGCTCAAATATAAAAGCGGGTAAAAAAATTGTTATTGACAGCATTTTATTAGGAAAGTCTGAAGTCCTACAGCAGGCTGGGAGAGAATACAGTACGTTGTTGAATGATGTGTCCATTATCTTATCCTTTCTGTTGGTCTTCAATAGCATAAATGACCATGCAGTGGCCTGACATGCAAAGAACAGAAATGCATTCAGATCATACAAACAGAAACAACAAACACATTTCCGGATGGTTTTATCAGGCTGCTCCCTCAATAGCCCCAGTATAAAAAATGGAGAGGAAAAGCCCA
>NW_009953947.1:1131112-1156869 GCF_000747805.2 Chaetura pelagica
ATAAATCCTAGACCAAGGCATCACATGGCAAAGCAACGAGCTCACACACCTTCCCTAGGCAGTTCTAGTGTCTTTACATCTGAAATGCTGTGATAGTGCAACCATCACTGGGAGAAAACTGTGGCAAAGTTAGAGAGTATTCACCATAAAGCAGCAAAATTGCCTTAGCAGCTGAAAGGTTAAAGGGTGACATACAGATTAAAAGTTAAAGTATGTATAGTTTGACTAAAAAGAATATGTTGACAGTAATGTGTAAATTAATCAGCTTATAAAATCACAGTGATGTTGAATATTTAGTCAGATGCACAAAACGGTAATTAGGAGTAATGGGACCATAGAATCATAAAATGGTTTGAGTTGGAAGGGACTTTAAAGATCACCTAGTTCCAAACCCCCTGCATAGGCAGGGACACCTCCCACTAGACCAGTCTGCCCCAAGCCCCATTCAACCTGGTCTTGAACACTTCCAGGGATGGGGCTTCTCCAACCTCCCTGGGCAACCTGTGCCAGTGTCTCAGCACCCTCACAGTGAATAATTTTTCCTGATGTCTGACCTAAATGACATCTGCCCTCTTACGGTTTAAAACCCCTTGTCCTATCACTACATGCCCTTAATACTAAGAGGGATATTAAGAGAAAATATGACAGTAATTAGGGCATGTATCAAAGCATAGTTCACTAGGTTTTGAGAAATACTAACAATTAACATGGTGCAATACTAACATTTTGCAAATTACAGATATTCTAGGCAAAGCATAAAAACAGTGTCAGGAACAATCAGGCTGCTCTGACACTATTTTTGTTGTTGTTTTCTGCTGTCACTGTGTAAGCTGTTATTCAGGAAAGCAACAAAATTACACAGGTACAAATGAGAGTGATACCATCAGCTTGTGCTACAGCTAGAAAAGACCTAATGGAATTAAGACTGGGGAATGTTCTTGTACTCTGACAGCAAGATTTAATTTAATTTAATATATTTGATCTTAAAAGACCTGTTCACTGACCCAAGTTATCAACCACTCTTCAAGTCCCACATGAGTTTCCTGCATTGGATTGCCATTTGAAAATCAGCCACAGCAGTGTCAATGGCAGTTAACAACCATGCTCCCTGGAAATGTCTTGTACCGGCCATGTGGTCACACCTCTGAGAGTCAGGATGGGCTCAGGTACCTGCACCGTGACACCTGGTGGTAACCCAGGTGAACTGAGCCAGTCTAAGCAACCACAGATCTAGGAAAGCTAAATGGAAGAAATAAAAACAAATACTGTGACCTTCTCTGCTTCTCTGCCAGTGTGAGTTTTTGCCAGCAATTAATAAAAAATAGAATATGAAAATATTTTCTCTCCACCAAGTAATGCATTCAGCAGACATTCTTTTTTGAATACTCCACTAGAGAGGTTCTATTTAAGTAATGGAAAATAGAAAATGCTAAAATTAATTTTCATGTAGGAATTTTTTTCTTTTACATTTATGAAATGGTTAATTTTTTGAAACACAATTTTAAAATTTTAAATTGACAATAATTACAGAAAAAAAAATAATTAAAAAGGTTAAATAACACACAAATGAAGCATTTCATCCTTTATTCTGAAGTCAAGCAAAACATTTGGATTTATCCCACACAGAATCCTCTATTATTTATGCAGCTTTAGTTCTGAATCATTGCCTCCAAATAGGACGTGCAGAATTTCACTAACAGAACTTCTCCTGGTGTGCAGGCAAGAGCTGATTTTCTGTCTAGTAGATCAATCCTTTAAGTAGCTTTACCCTTTATCACCTTGAAAAGGAATCAGTGCCAAGATCAGGCCAAGCATTTATTTTCCATAAGTAATATACTTGTGATTATGGTGATCATACAAAACATGTTTTGTCTTTTTGCAGTTATCAAGGGGAAAGGCAACACTGATTTATATTTTGTTAAACAATGTTGCTGTATTGCTTTGTAAATAGAAATACTGAAGTGATCTGAGCACACCTGGGGATACATTCATCACTGGACTTGTAGTATTTTATAATTTCCAGGTCTATTTTAAGTTATGAGCATATGCAGAATCTGGAATAAGGTTTCAGAGGGAAAGTAAGCAGAGCAGATTGATGAGAGATTTGCAAATTTCTAGCTACTCTGTTAGCATTCTGTTGAGCCTAAGTTGGCATCCTGAGGCTCCTGACTGCAAGTGCTATTCAGAAATTAGTACTGGGAGCGGTTACAACAAATCCATGGTGCTTAATGCTTTGTCTCAAACATTTTTCTTTCTCAAATTCAGTAGTGTTCATTTAGGAATCCTAATATACTATGTAAGGTGTTATCTCATAGGCATTCAGATACAGAATACCTAAGGTTCCCACAAATACCATTACTGTTTTGTAGATACTTGTCTATTTATGGTATATAATGCAATAATTGAATAATATAAGATCAGTTAGAGTTGTTTTCATGGTAAAATTGTGTTTTCATTGAATTTCCATGTTGAATTATTCCAATAACTGTGTAAAGCACAACACAAACCAGCTGCTCTTTGGCATCTGCAAAAAAAAAATCTGTGATTTAGAGTAAATAATAAAAAGCAATCTGCCTACTCACTGCAAATGAAACACAGAGCAGTAGCTTTAGGATGATGCATATAGGGATAAAATTTATCAAATAGCTCTCCACATATAAGGGCTTGAATTAAATCAGCATTTTGAATGGACAAAATGATACAGTGACCAGTTCAACACTACTGCAGGAATTTCTTTTTGTTCCTGCAATGAGGCATTAAAAAACATTCAAAATGAATCAGAGCAGCCATAAGGCTAAATGACCTGTGTTTTGACCTACTGTGTTCTCAGTCCTTGATAATAATACAGGGAGTTAAAGCAACAATATACTTGGGAGAGGAGCGTTCCTCATTCCTCAGCCTGCACATATTGCCTTTCAGTCTCCATCTCAGAGAAATGACAGCATGTGCTTATTTTATCAGAGTGTGCATGCATGTGTGTGCTAGCAAATAATCTAGTAACAACAGATGCACCATAATTATGACTGAGCTGATTAAACTTCCAGGAAGCTTTTCCTGTAATGATTATTTCCATCACAATCCAAAACCCAGTCCTAGATTCAGTAGGAGTCCTGAAATTTAATAAAAAAAAGAATTGCATCCTTAAGTAGACGAAAGACCTTGATAATTGCTGCTTGATGTTCTGGGATATAGAGATCACAGATGGTGCTACCAAGATATGGAGGCAGCCTGTGGCACGAACAGTGCAAGGGGCTGTGGAGGTAGGTACTATTACTACACTTCAGAGAGGTTGTATCCCTTGATGGCCAACAGTAGTCCTATGCTTTCCAGTGTGTTAATACTCCAGCTCCAGCTAGAAATCTCTGTTCTCTCTTTGCTTCTGTGAAACTTCCCCATGAAAGCAACATTTTCTCAGCATCAGTTTCCATTCTTACAGGTTCACAAAGAGGATCAGCAAGAGACCAAGTGGTACTTTCCTCGGGCTATGCCACAAGGTGTTGCATTTCAAAGGACTAAAGCAGAAGAGGCTAAAACCTTAGCACCAAAGTCAAGAGAGGATTAGTCTCTTTCTGAGGCTACTTAAAAGCCTGGTCCCATTTTTGATCAAAGATATCTCCATACACTTTCCCCAGGAAGTTGCTGGACTTTCTCTCCTCTAGTGGGGACACCTGCCAGAGACTGATTCTTAGGAGCTGTGGTCCAACCAAACACACTGCCCTGGTTTGAGCCAGGATGAAGCCAATTTTCCTTGTATTGATTTTTTTTTTTTTTTTTTTCCTTCAGTAAGCTTTCTTTTAACTGGTAGCAGAGTGTTCCAATTAAGACTGATATCAGTGGCATGTTTTTCTAACTGCTGGGTCTTCAAGGTCACACCTGTATTCTGCTGGCTCAGAAATATGGGGAGATCTGTGACCCCCTGTAGGAGACTGAATTAGACAGACAACAAAATTGGCCAGAGATATTCCATTCTGTATATCTACGTAAGCTCAGAGGAAGATCAGAGATCACAGAAGACAACTTCCTTCCTTCTTCTTCTGCCCTTCTCTTCCTTCCATCGACCCCCAGGATGGAGCTCTCCTGACCCTCATCACTCTGCTCTCTCTCCAGCAGCAGTCTGGAACTTTTCAGGACTGTTTTCAGCTAAGGAGTGTGCTGTGGGAGTTGCTGAGGGTGGCAATAGGGGCTTTGTACATTTCCTGAACACATTTGTATATAATTGTATATATTTTTTTTAATCATTAGCATTTAATTAAAGCTGTGTAGTTTAGTTTTCAATCCAGCAAAATCTCTCTTCTTCCATGCCTGGGTGGGAGGGGGAAGGGGACTGAGAACACTGTTGTCGAACCTGAGTCAAATGGTGACAGACAAGGGTGAGAAATATTACTTATTCGCTGTCTTTTTTAGCAAACTTATCATTAAGTAATCTTAATTATTAAGTTTAAGATTGTAAGATCCTTTAAAGATGATGGTTGATTTTTTAGACCTAGTGTGGTATTTGATAACAAGTAAGTTGCCAGCATTTTAGTGATTCACCTTTGTTGTTTTATTTAATTATAAGCAATAAATGCACTGCTAATATACCCTTTGCATCCTAACTGTACTTCTGTTCTTATGTCCCAATTTCCCATTTCCTTACATTTTTACTGTACTCATGCCTCTCGTCCAGAATAATTAAAACCCCCAACGTTGTATGCAATAGATCTTGATTACTGCAAATACATATTGTCTGTCATGCATCCCTCCTGGGAAGCCTCACTGGTCAGCAAAGGAATATTTCTATGGACCAACCTTGAAATGAAATGTTTTCAATTTGCCAGCCTTTTCCCATAATATAACCAATTGACAAGATTGCCAGAATTCTTTACAGTCTGCACACTTTTACAGCGTAAAAATGGCTTGTTTCTACAGAGTTGCTGTATTTGCTAGGAATTTTCATCAAAACCAAACCAAGAACTTACTTCTGCAGGTAGTGTTAAAATGCATGACATAAATTGGATCAGTGAGTTGCAGGAATAGAAGGAAAAGGAACTGCAATGATTCTGTGCTAATGAACTCAATGTCAGAGTTTATTCCTAAGCTGATGCTTGCCCTTTGCCCAGCTTTTGGATTCTCCCTTGACTTTTATTGTGAGTGCCAGAGGGGGTTATGAGTGATGTGCATAGACAGAATGATTTTGTACTTATAATTATTGCTTTTCAAAAAAAACAGAGCTTCTGAATTGTATTTCTGAAATATATTACATACCTTGAAGTTTTATGGATCCCCAATGTGCTTTCTTTTAAGATTAGCAGGACTGTTTCAGGCAGGGTCAATAAGAGTTGTGAAGAAATTGCACTTTGTTTTGAGATAATAAAACTTTTTTTTTTTCTTGCTTAAAGTGACCAACTAGAAAAGAAACATTTTAGAAGACACACAAACTTTATTTTAATCAAGACTCATGAAATTGTTTACCCTTCAAAAGGCCTGCATAAGATAGGAGAAATAATAACCATTTTCCATTTGAATATCCACTTTCTTCCCAGAGCACTTTACAAGCCAACAGACTCAATATGCCACAGGGACCACTTGTCTGAAATGCTGTCTCCTCCAGGTGGAGCTGAGCAGGCATTTCCTGCAAGGAGTTGCAATGTATAATGCATCATCACAGAAACGGAGAAATACCTTCTGTGACTAGAACCAGTTAAAAAGACGCTGTAGCTCAGCATTCCTGATGCCTCATCAGTCTGTACAGTGGACTTAATGACCTGCACTCACACTGTGCTTGAGCCTAGAGACAGCACTTCTGCCCTTCTCTGTACCCTTCTGCTGCAGTGAGGATCCCTCTGTGCCACCATGCTTGGGGCTGTAGGGCTTTCTGCTCCCCTCACCTTCTTCTGAGTCATGACAGTCTCTGTTACTGCAAAAATTACTCATATATAACCTCCAACTCCCTGTGGCTCCAACTCCCATCTCAAAAGTAATACCTGGTAGCTACCCCTTTTTGTGTTCTGTCTACATGGTTTGTAAAACCTAGGGGACAACTTTGAGCATAATGAGGGACCAGTCATGACAGTCTCTGTTACTGCAAAAATTACTCATATATAACCTCCAACTCCCTGTGGCTCCAACTCCCATCTCAAAAGTAATACCTGGTAGCTACCCCTTTTTGTGTTCTGTCTACATGGTTTGTAAAACCTAGGGGACAACTTTGAGCATAATGAGGGACCTCATCACAAAGCTGAATATCCTTCTAAAACTCTCTAGTATGTAATTGTCTTAATTATGTTTCTAAAGTGCTTCCTGCTCCTATGGCTGAAGGAAGACATTCTTACTCGCAGCTTACATATGAATCTCATCTCTCTTCAGCCTTCCTGATCTGGCTGATTGCCAAAGAAGGTGATGTATTCTTTAGTTACACTATATTAAACCTCCTTCTGGTTACAGGTAGGCAGTGAGTGAAAAGAATGTGCACTGGGATCCTGGTGGATTGGACAATGCTGATTTCAGCAAGGCAAATCAATTTTTTGATTTGGCCTCTCTGCCTAAGGCTGGGATGCAGAGTCCTCTGTGAGGGAATGACCTCCCACCAGAGGGCGGACAGGTCCCAGACTGCTTTGTCTGCCTATTAAGACCATTGTTAATAATTTTTCTTCCAGCGAAAGACTCTGACATTTTTTTATTTCCCCTAAAACTCAGTGAAGTACATCTGACTCTAAATTGATGGGAAAGAAGAATTTAAACTATTTTATTTTAGAAAATCCTACCAATAATCAGAAAGATTTATTTTGTTGGTGTCTAGATGATTTGTGTTGTTGCTGTAAATGTAGCATGCAATGTTAGCTAAAAGTTAATAATTTAAAAAATAATGTAATTGTAGTTTTGGTGAAATGAAAATATAATGTTGAAAGGAAAGCAAACTAAAAGTGGAATTGAAACAAACAAACAAAATATGTTATTTAAAACTCTGTTGAAAATGTCATGGAAATTACATATTTTATTCAAAACATTGCAGTGTTTTTCAACAGCATTTTCCAGTAAAAATTCCCTAGTTCATAACAATTTTTTCCACACCATAACTCCCCTTAGTTAGAACTCCAGACAGTAGGTGCTTTCTGCCCCATCCTACTACATGTGAGAGGCTTTGAACAGCTTCCAGAAGGACCTTATTCTGAGGATTCTTCTTAGTCAGGAGCTAAATTATGTGGGGTTATAGACAAATGCTAAAAAGAAATAAGCTGAAGGTACTTGCCTGTTACATCATCACCAGCATGGAAAGGAACTGCAATTATGAGCTGCTGCCTAAGTTACCATGGAACACATTTTAGTTATCATTCATGTAGTTTTTCCGATTTCCATAATAAAATTCTTGTCCTTTCACACATAAACTCAGTGCTTATTAATGTGGAAATGCTGCTTATGAGAGCTCCTCAAGGAAATAATTTCTGATACCAGACACTTAGACAGTTTTATTTCTTAGGTTCAAGGGGAATGTTTGCTATTTGAGCTAGTTCCCTGTGGCTGCTGTCATCTTACAGCAGAAGGTTCTCCTCACTTCGAGCAAGTGTAGGATTTCTCCATTACACCAGTAAATGAGATAATAATCATATTTAGATATGTGAAAGTTTGGTGTCAGTGTGAGCAGTTCATCTGTAATACTCCCTGTAGCTAGTGGAGAAGCTTGCTTGAATCAACTTTTATCCATTGGCTATAAAGAAAGATCAGAGCACAGATTTAGGCTGCAATGATCTTTCATAAAGCTAAGTGAAATAGTTTGATAGGGTAGTTCATGATCTTGGGAAAACTAATATAAACTTCTGTAAGTACTTCTTTAAGTAAAAAGCTGAAGTAAGTATATAGCCATGAGTATTTACAGACAAAATATAACTGATTATGAAAAGCATGACATTTTGCAAATCTCTCTTATAAATGTAATAGAGAAGCTTGAAAGTGCAACTTTATTATTAATTTCCCCATATGTATTACAGATATTTTGGCATCAGAGATATAACAAAATTATATCTTTCCCCATGGTATCACCAAGGACACATCTACATAGCAAATACCTAAGCAGCTGTAATGATAAAAGAAAGTTTCTGTGGGAGTTGAGGTATCTTCCCATGTTTTCAGAGAATGATTAAAAGAAAAAAAGCTATTCTGTTCTCTACTTTGCTGCTTATCTTAAACTGTAAGAGTGCTTTTTTTTTTTTTTTTTTTATATTGGGAATATATTTTGCTGCCTCTGTACAACTAACACATTGTGGAGCTCAGTGGAATGCAAGCAGTAAGTAATAACCGGATTTGTTCTTGGTGCAACGATCATTTTAAGACATGAATCCTTGTTTTCTTAAGCAATGGGGGAGTTACATTTTTAATAGAGTGAGAAAATACTGAGGACGACAGAAGCAATACCTTCACTGAAGACAGGGGATGTCTTTGTAACTGTTTTAAAATGCAGTTCACTAAGAAATAATAATCACTGCCCTAACACATTATTAGTTTAGCTAAGAAGGTTGATTTTTCTTATTCTAGCTTGCTATGTGCTCCTGAAATTTTACTCCCAATCAAGTACAGCATTACTGTTACATTTATTTTTTTTACTGTATTAATATGTTCTTAGTATAACATGGTTCAGTTGCTTTGGCCATTTACCTGTACTTAAAACACTTAGGTATATCATAGCATTCTATGGCTACATTTGATATAGGGCACTACTTTATGTTTCAAGAATCCATAAACACCCATACATTTCAAACCAGATCAGCAAGGCATGAAGTAAAATCCATATCCCAGCTTGAGATACCTCTGTCTTACCTACCGTGTTACAGAATGTATTAATGTGAAGGTTGTTTCCTCTGTGTTATTTCTAACCTTCACAGCATTTCCTTGGACTGATGTTGGCCTCAAGCTAGATAAAGGCCAAGACCAAATTCAAGTACCATGATTTATTTACATGATAGGCAAGGAATGTGACTTTTCAGTTAAACCTATTCCCTACTGAGCTGCAGGATCTCATTTACTTGGAATGCAAAGACTTTTTCTTGTGAACTAAACTCCTCCAGATTTAGGTAACGCATTTAGCAGTCTGTAATACTGTAGCTAGGGTTTTATCACATATCTATGCTTCTTCCTAAAGAGTTAGATCACATATGTGGATTTTTATTAAGGCATAAGGCTATATGGTCTCATCCAAAACTCTTCAGCAAAATGCTGGTCTCTACTTCGAAGTTAAAGGGTCTCATTCTAATCTCACTTAAATTTTTGGCATTGTGAAGTTGGTCTTAATATATACTCATAGCTGTGATTGCTGCCTCTCAGCTGTCTGCACCCAAGACTGTAGACTCATGCAAAGGTCCTGAATGCTTCTTTGCATGAACTTTCAGTCACTCATTACATTTCTTCAAGGCAAGATTTTTTGCGTAAAAGACAAATTTTCTTCCTCACATATTTGCTGTTTCACTGTAATCACACCCATGTCTGTCTGACATAACTAACAGCTGTTTTCCTTTCTGGAGTGAATTTTTGCAATGACATTAAAGATACCCAAGTATGCTTTAATGCAGAATAGGGGGCAACTAAAGCAGAACCTTTTGTCTAAAATCAAAATTTGTCTTAAAAAAACTCACCCTTCAATTAACTGATTAAGAACAGCCTTGAGGAGAAAAACCTGGGGGTGTTGGTCGATGAGAAGCTCAACATGAGCCAGCAAGGTGCAGCTGCTGCCCAGAAAGCCAACTGTGTCCTGGGCTGCATCAAAAGAAGCGTGGCCAGCAGGTCAAGGGAGGTGATTCTCCCCTTATATTCTGCTCTGGTGAGACCCCATCTGGAATACTGTGCAGTTCTGGAGTCCTCAACACAGGAAAGACATAGAGCTCTTGGAGTGAGTCCAAAGGAGGGCCATGAAGATGATCTGAGGTCTGGAGCATCTCTCCCCTATCATAGAATCATAGAATCATAGAATCCTAGGGGTTGGAAGGGACCTTGAAAGATCATCTAGTCCAACCCCCCCTACCAGAGCAGGGTCACCTAGAGTACATCACACAGGAATGCATCCAGGTGGGTTTTGAATGTCTCCAGTGAAGGAGACTCCACAACCTCCCTGGGCAGCCTGTTCCAGTGCTCTGTCACTCTCACAGTAAAAAATTTTTTTTGGATATTCACCTTCAACCTCCTATGCTCTAATTTGTACCCATTACCCCTTGTCCTATCACTGGTCATCACTGAGAAAAGCCTAACTCCATCTTCCTGACACTCATCCCTCACATATTTGTAAACATTGATGAGGTCACCCCTCAGTCTCCTTTTCTCCAAGCTAAAGAGACCCAGCTCCCTCAGCCTTTCCTCATAAGGGAGATGTTCCACTCCCTTAATCATCTTTGTAGCTCTGCGCTGGACTCTTTCAAGCAGTTCCCTGTCCTTCTTGAACTGAGGGGCCCAGAACTGGACACAATACTCCAGATGTGGCCTCACCAATGCAGAATAGAGGGGGAGGAGAACCTCTCTTGACCTACTAACCACACCCTTTCTAATGCACCCCAGGATGCCATTGGCCTTCTTGGCCACAAGGGCACATTGCTGGCTCATGGTCATCCTCCTGTCTACCAGGACCCCCAGGTCTCTTTCACCTACACTACTCTCCAGCAGTTCAGCCCCCAACCTGTACTGGGACATGGTGTTGTTCTTCCCCAAATGTAAAACTCTGCACTTCCCCTTGTTGAATTTCATCATGTTTCTCCCCGCCCAACTCTCCAACCTATCTAAGTCTCTCTGAATGGCAGCACAGCCTTCTGGTGTGTCAGCCACTCCTCCCAGCTTAGTGTCATCAGCAAACTTGCTGAGGGTACATTCTATACCCTCATCCAGGTCGTTGATGAAGATGTTGAACAACACCGGTCCCAGCACCGACCCTTGTGGGACTCCACTAGTAACACACCTCCAACCAGATTCTACCCCATTGACTACAACTCTCTGACTCCTTCCTTTCAACCAGTTCCTAATCCACCTCACTTCCTGGTCACCAAACCCATACCTGATCAACTTATCCACAAGGATGCTGTGGGAGACGGTGTCAAATGCTTTACTGAAATCAAGATAAACCACATCTACCGCTCTACCATCATCTATCCACCTAGTAATTTCCTCATAGAAGGCTATGAGGTTAGTCAAACATGATTTACCCTTGATAAAACCATGCTGACTGCTCTTGATGACCCCCATGTCCTTGATGTGCCTGGAGATAGTCACAAGAACAAGTTGTTCCATCACCTTTCCAGGGATGGAGGTGAGGCTGACCGGTCTATAGTTACCCGGGTCCTCCTTCTTGCCCTTCTTGTAGACTGGAGTGACATTTGCTATCCTCCAGTCCTCAGGCACCTCACCTGTTGCCCATGATTTACTGAAGATGATGGAGAGTGGCCTAGCAATGACCATCATCACAGAAACGGAGAAATACCTTCTGTGACTAGAACCAGTTAAAAAGACGCTGTAGCTCAGCATTCCTGATGCCTCATCAGTCTGTACAGTGGACTTAATGACCTGCACTCACACTGTGCTTGAGCCTAGAGACAGCACTTCTGCCCTTCTCTGTACCCTTCTGCTGCAGTGAGGATCCCTCTGTGCCACCATGCTTGGGGCTGTAGGGCTTTCTGCTCCCCTCACCTTCTTCTGAGTCATGACAGTCTCTGTTACTGCAAAAATTACTCATATATAACCTCCAACTCCCTGTGGCTCCAACTCCCATCTCAAAAGTAATACCTGGTAGCTACCCCTTTTTGTGTTCTGTCTACATGGTTTGTAAAACCTAGGGGACAACTTTGAGCATAATGAGGGACCTCATCACAAAGCTGAATATCCTTCTAAAACTCTCTAGTATGTAATTGTCTTAATTATGTTTCTAAAGTGCTTCCTGCTCCTATGGCTGAAGGAAGACATTCTTACTCGCAGCTTACATATGAATCTCATCTCTCTTCAGCCTTCCTGATCTGGCTGATTGCCAAAGAAGGTGATGTATTCTTTAGTTACACTATATTAAACCTCCTTCTGGTTACAGGTAGGCAGTGAGTGAAAAGAATGTGCACTGGGATCCTGGTGGATTGGACAATGCTGATTTCAGCAAGGCAAATCAATTTTTTGATTTGGCCTCTCTGCCTAAGGCTGGGATGCAGAGTCCTCTGTGAGGGAATGACCTCCCACCAGAGGGCGGACAGGTCCCAGACTGCTTTGTCTGCCTATTAAGACCATTGTTAATAATTTTTCTTCCAGCGAAAGACTCTGACATTTTTTTATTTCCCCTAAAACTCAGTGAAGTACATCTGACTCTAAATTGATGGGAAAGAAGAATTTAAACTATTTTATTTTAGAAAATCCTACCAATAATCAGAAAGATTTATTTTGTTGGTGTCTAGATGATTTGTGTTGTTGCTGTAAATGTAGCATGCAATGTTAGCTAAAAGTTAATAATTTAAAAAATAATGTAATTGTAGTTTTGGTGAAATGAAAATATAATGTTGAAAGGAAAGCAAACTAAAAGTGGAATTGAAACAAACAAACAAAATATGTTATTTAAAACTCTGTTGAAAATGTCATGGAAATTACATATTTTATTCAAAACATTGCAGTGTTTTTCAACAGCATTTTCCAGTAAAAATTCCCTAGTTCATAACAATTTTTTCCACACCATAACTCCCCTTAGTTAGAACTCCAGACAGTAGGTGCTTTCTGCCCCATCCTACTACATGTGAGAGGCTTTGAACAGCTTCCAGAAGGACCTTATTCTGAGGATTCTTCTTAGTCAGGAGCTAAATTATGTGGGGTTATAGACAAATGCTAAAAAGAAATAAGCTGAAGGTACTTGCCTGTTACATCATCACCAGCATGGAAAGGAACTGCAATTATGAGCTGCTGCCTAAGTTACCATGGAACACATTTTAGTTATCATTCATGTAGTTTTTCCGATTTCCATAATAAAATTCTTGTCCTTTCACACATAAACTCAGTGCTTATTAATGTGGAAATGCTGCTTATGAGAGCTCCTCAAGGAAATAATTTCTGATACCAGACACTTAGACAGTTTTATTTCTTAGGTTCAAGGGGAATGTTTGCTATTTGAGCTAGTTCCCTGTGGCTGCTGTCATCTTACAGCAGAAGGTTCTCCTCACTTCGAGCAAGTGTAGGATTTCTCCATTACACCAGTAAATGAGATAATAATCATATTTAGATATGTGAAAGTTTGGTGTCAGTGTGAGCAGTTCATCTGTAATACTCCCTGTAGCTAGTGGAGAAGCTTGCTTGAATCAACTTTTATCCATTGGCTATAAAGAAAGATCAGAGCACAGATTTAGGCTGCAATGATCTTTCATAAAGCTAAGTGAAATAGTTTGATAGGGTAGTTCATGATCTTGGGAAAACTAATATAAACTTCTGTAAGTACTTCTTTAAGTAAAAAGCTGAAGTAAGTATATAGCCATGAGTATTTACAGACAAAATATAACTGATTGTGAAAAGCATGACATTTTGCAAATCTCTCTTATAAATGTAATAGAGAAGCTTGAAAGTGCAACTTTATTATTAATTTCCCCATATGTATTACAGATATTTTGGCATCAGAGATATAACAAAATTATATCTTTCCCCATGGTATCACCAAGGACACATCTACATAGCAAATACCTAAGCAGCTGTAATGATAAAAGAAAGTTTCTGTGGGAGTTGAGGTATCTTCCCATGTTTTCAGAGAATGATTAAAAGAAAAAAAGCTATTCTGTTCTCTACTTTGCTGCTTATCTTAAACTGTAAGAGTGCTTTTTTTTTTTTTTTTTTTTTCATTTTGGGAATATATTTTGCTGCCTCTGTACAACTAACACATTGTGGAGCTCAGTGGAATGCAAGCAGTAAGTAATAACCGGATTTGTTCTTGGTGCAACGATCATTTTAAGACATGAATCCTTGTTTTCTTAAGCAATGGGGGAGTTACATTTTTAATAGAGTGAGAAAATACTGAGGACGACAGAAGCAATACCTTCACTGAAGACAGGGGATGTCTTTGTAACTGTTTTAAAATGCAGTTCACTAAGAAATAATAATCACTGCCCTAACACATTATTAGTTTAGCTAAGAAGGTTGATTTTTCTTATTCTAGCTTGCTATGTGCTCCTGAAAGTTTACTCCCAATCAAGTACAGCATTACTGTTACATTTATTTTTTTTACTGTATTAATATGTTCTTAGTATAACATGGTTCAGTTGCTTTGGCCATTTACCTGTACTTAAAACACTTAGGTATATCATAGCATTCTATGGCTACATTTGATATAGGGCACTACTTTATGTTTCAAGAATCCATAAACACCCATACATTTCAAACCAGATCAGCAAGGCATGAAGTAAAATCCATATCCCAGCTTGAGATACCTCTGTCTTACCTACCGTGTTACAGAATGTATTAATGTGAAGGTTGTTTCCTCTGTGTTATTTCTAACCTTCACAGCATTTCCTTGGACTGATGTTGGCCTCAAGCTAGATAAAGGCCAAGACCAAATTCAAGTACCATGATTTATTTACATGATAGGCAAGGAATGTGACTTTTCAGTTAAACCTATTCCCTACTGAGCTGCAGGATCTCATTTACTTGGAATGCAAAGACTTTTTCTTGTGAACTAAACTCCTCCAGATTTAGGTAACGCATTTAGCAGTCTGTAATACTGTAGCTAGGGTTTTATCACATATCTATGCTTCTTCCTAAAGAGTTAGATCACATATGTGGATTTTTATTAAGGCATAAGGCTATATGGTCTCATCCAAAACTCTTCAGCAAAATGCTGGTCTCTACTTCGAAGTTAAAGGGTCTCATTCTAATCTCACTTAAATTTTTGGCATTGTGAAGTTGGTCTTAATATATACTCATAGCTGTGATTGCTGCCTCTCAGCTGTCTGCACCCAAGACTGTAGACTCATGCAAAGGTCCTGAATGCTTCTTTGCATGAACTTTCAGTCACTCATTACATTTCTTCAAGGCAAGATTTTTTGCGTAAAAGACAAATTTTCTTCCTCACATATTTGCTGTTTCACTGTAATCACACCCATGTCTGTCTGACATAACTAACAGCTGTTTTCCTTTCTGGAGTGAATTTTTGCAATGACATTAAAGATACCCAAGTATGCTTTAATGCAGAATAGGGGGCAACTAAAGCAGAACCTTTTGTCTAAAATCAAAATTTGTCTTAAAAAAACTCACCCTTCAATTAACTGATTAAGAACAGCCTTGAGGAGAAAAACCTGGGGGTGTTGGTCGATGAGAAGCTCAACATGAGCCAGCAAGGTGCAGCTGCTGCCCAGAAAGCCAACTGTGTCCTGGGCTGCATCAAAAGAAGCGTGGCCAGCAGGTCAAGGGAGGTGATTCTCCCCTTATATTCTGCTCTGGTGAGACCCCATCTGGAATACTGTGCAGTTCTGGAGTCCTCAACACAGGAAAGACATAGAGCTCTTGGAGTGAGTCCAGAGGAGGGCCATGAAGATGATCTGAGGTCTGGAGCATCTCTCCCCTATCATAGAATCATAGAATCATAGAATCCTAGGGGTTGGAAGGGACCTTGAAAGATCATCTAGTCCAACCCCCCCTACCAGAGCAGGGTCACCTAGAGTACATCACACAGGAATGCATCCAGGTGGGTTTTGAATGTCTCCAGTGAAGGAGACTCCACAACCTCCCTGGGCAGCCTGTTCCAGTGCTCTGTCACTCTCACAGTAAAAAATTTTTTTTGGATATTCACCTTCAACCTCCTATGCTCTTATTTGTACCCATTACCCCTTGTCCTATCACTGGTCATCACTGAGAAAAGCCTAACTCCATCTTCCTGACACTCATCCCTCACATATTTGTAAACATTGATGAGGTCACCCCTCAGTCTCCTTTTCTCCAAGCTAAAGAGACCCAGCTCCCTCAGCCTTTCCTCATAAGGGAGATGTTCCACTCCCCTAATCATCTTCGTAGCTCTGCGCTGGACTCTTTCGAGCAGTTCCCTGTCCTTTTTGAACTGAGGGGCCCAGAACTGGACACAATACTCCAGATGTGGCCTCACCAATGCAGAATAGAGGGGGAGGAGAACCTCTCTTGACCTACTAACCACACCCTTTCTAATACACCCCAGGATGCCATTGGCCTTCTTGGCCACAAGGGCACATTGCTGGCTCATGGTCATCCTCCTGTCTACCAGGACCCCCAGGTCTCTTTCACCTACACTACTCTCCAGCAGTTCAGCCCCCAACCTGTACTGGGACATGGTGTTGTTCTTCCCCAAATGTAAAACTCTGCACTTCCCCTTGTTGAATTTCATCATGTTTCTCCCCGCCCAACTCTCCAACCTATCTAAGTCTCTCTGAATGGCAGCACAGCCTTCTTTCCCTTCCTTGGGAGATGAGGGGGTAGATCAAGAGCATTATTGTTATTGGTTTGACTCCCAACCTGGAGCCAAACTGTGACACCTTTACAAGCAGATTAGAACATACATGGGGGAGAAAACAATTTATTTTGTTGTTTGAGTTTGGTTTTAGTTTTTAGTTTTTCCAAAGCTTTCAGGTGGAAGGGATCTTGCTGGCTAAACGAGGGAGCAACAGAAGATAATTCACAGAACTGTTGGTGGGTTCAGAAAAGTATACTGAGGGTCTACCTTGAAATGCTAAACAGTTAACAAAAGTTCAGAGTGTTGTCAAAGCATTGAGGATCAGATGTGAAAAGTACACTTATGTACACCATAGTGTTGAAATGTTATCAAATGCATAGAGTATATTGATTTGAATCACACCCCTCCATATGTTTCTGCAACATTGTGCAGCATTGGTTGGCTGGGTTGCATGAATGTGGCTGTACAATGATTGTACTCACAGTGAGTGTTCAGACACTTTGATACAGAGCTGGGGATCCAAAGGCCTTAGGGATTATTACAAAAAGCAAAAGTAATATATTCAAAGCCAAGGTTTTCTCTGTGTCAGGAGGTTGAATAGTGTCAGCACACGGCCCAACGTGAGCTTCCAAGAACAACAGGTTCAGAGCTTATTTTTTGCACTATTTTGCACTGGTTTTGGACAGTTTTCTCACAGGCTAAACCAGTGTGTTAGGGATGTAAGTCCTGCAGAAGTGGGTCAGCAGTGTGAACAGCACATCACACCCCAGACCCTAAAGAGAGGGCCAGGCCACCACTGCCTTAACTCTGCCTTCAGATAAATTCATCCCTGAATCTGAATCATCTGTCTTGAGTCCAATTCTGAAAGAAACATTGTAAAGCAGAAACCAGAGCAAAGCTTTTCCTTTCCATGCACCTTTCACAAGAGTGCTACGGAGTGGCTTGATTATGTTGAAGAAGCAGAGAGTTTAAACTCCTAACTAAAAAGAAAGAATGGTCACCACCATGGCTGATATCAATCCCGGGAATGAGACAGCTTCAAGCTTTCACACCATGTCATGATCTTCATTGGCCACCTGACAAGCAGAGAGGTTCAGGGAGTGATCCCTCGAAAAAGGGGAAAAAAAAAGAATAAAAGGAAAAAAAAGGGGAAGAATTGTTTTTCTGTTGCTTGCAATATGGAAAGACCATTCTGCTGTGTGTAGCTCTGTGAATGGTCTTATAATGAGGTTAAAAAAGCACTTTTAGTAGACTAGAGCACAGCTTTAACCTCCCTCAGTGTTAACTGGATGACAACAGATGGAGCAGATGGAACAGTATCAGAGGCTGCAGGAGTAATCGGGATGTTGAAGTTGAAAAGTCCCTCAGGCAAAAAAAAAAAATCTGTCTAAGTGTAGTTCACCTCTTGGGATTTCATTCAAGCTTAGCTGAACTTTTAAGATGTGATCCATTCTGAACTCCTTAAAAAATATCAACAAGTTTAGAACAACTACTTTGCTGCTTCAGTGTGCAAATCATTCCTGCTGCTTTGGTGACAGACAATCCAGGCAGATGATTTATTTGCTTATTCCCATTTTTCACTGCAGATTTTAGCAACCCATTAAAAAAAAAAGAAAAAAAAGCAGCACATTCCTCATAATGCAGAATGTATTGAAATTTGCCATCTGCTTCACTCTAAATATCTATAGACTTTGGTTGACATCTGGAGCCCATCATTTTTGGCACTGGCTACCCCACAGTCCCACACTTTTACCTCCCCTTTCCTGAATATGGCATTGTTCTCCACACATTTGAAATAAAACCTCCACACCTCCATACAAGTGCTTTTAACATTTAGGACATCAGTAGTGACAAGAATGTGCTTCTGGAATGTGAAATTAGAATATTAGCAAGAGTGTGAATCTTTTCTTTGTGCCACGCAGAGGAGCAGGGATGCTGGCAGATGAATCTACTCCAGAAATGTTGGCAATTGAGACAAAATACTGTGAAGTGGGTAAGAAATATATATTCTGGGATGTAAATGTCTATTGCACCCAGCCCAGCTGGCACAGACTGCACTCTATGCACCAGCTGGCAGGAGATCAGCATCTATCGTAGAAATATTTAAGATGCCTGTTAAGCTTTTGGCATCATCAACAGGGACTGTTATCATCTCTCTCCTGCTCTACGGGATCCCTTTGCAGTTTCAGTCCATTTCTTTGGAGAAAAATTTTCACATGACAGAACTGTGGATGCAGTAGCACCCAGAGGAAGTATCTGGATAGATTCCAAGGACTGAACAGCATATCCAACTACTGTACTTCCCCCAGCTCTTCCATTGCATTCTGGTAAGCATTCTGCTGGATTTCCAGACAACCTGCCTACCATGCTGCCTGTCCAATGATCCCAGCTTAAGTGCCAGCCTCCCCTCACTGCCCGTGGGATGAGGAACCTAGTTGTACTTGATCAGTGCATTTCTGAGAACATCAGGTTCTCTCAATGGTCTAGTGTTGGAAGACATGAAATAGCTAAAGAAACCAGATGCTTATCTTTAAATATTCTATTTCATGCTAATTTTATATATTACAGTACTACAGTGTAAGGAGGAATATATTTCTTGAATTACTGTTGTCAATCAAAGGCAAATCACACAGTTAATTCAACAGTGACACAAATGACAAATCATTTTAAAGGAAAAGAGAACTAGGACTTTGCTGCCTACTCAGTACTTTTCCAGGAGACAGACAAAGGACTTCATATTCTTGAGCTGTCAGTCTTGCACCTTTCCACGCACTGTCTTAACTAAGAAATCTTGAAACATTGGAGAATACTGATAAATATAGCAGCTATTTTATCTGTAGAAGATCATTGCATATTTCATATAGCCTTTTAAACGAACAGTATCTTCCAGGTAACAACATATCTTTTGTGTGTCTCTCCCTTTCACTTCCTTTCTCTCTCTTCAGAGAGCTAAAATGTTTATTGAGGGAACATGTAGCACAAAGAGAAGCACTGGATTGTCACATGACAGTATAAGAAGAACACTGAGGGGCTGGAGAGGGTTCAGAGAAGGGCAACTAGGCTGATTAGGGGTCTGAAGAACTGGTCTTATGAGGAGAGGCTGTTCAGCCTGAAGAAGGCTGAAGGGAGACCTCGTTGCTCTCTACAACTGTCTGAAAGGAGGTTGTGGTGAGGTGGGTGTTGGCCTCTTCTCCCTAGTACCTAGCGATAGAACAAGAGGAATTGGGGTCAAGTTGCACCAGGAGAGATTCAGATTGGATAGTAGGAAGAATTTATTCACTGGAAGAGTGGTGAAGCATTGGAACAGGCTGCCCAGGGAGGTGATGGAGGCACCATCCCTGGAGGTGTTAAAAAAATGGTTGGATGTGGTGTTTAAGGAGATGGTTTAGTGGTCAGGGGTGTAGAGTGGACAGTTGGTCTTGACGATCTTGAAGGTCATTTAAAACCTTAATTACTCTATGATTCCATGACATAATCTTATTTTAAGCAACTGTTAATCCTATGGTTGACTAATATTTCCTGCTGTTCCAATATTTTTGAAAGAAAAAAGATAATCAGATACATTCACAACTGCATATTAAAACTTGCATTTTATCAAAGTGATTGATGCTAAAACTTTTCCCATTTCGATCTTTTGAAAACCAATGTAAAAACCTTCAACATCTAAGCAAAAGAAAGGTATTAGTCATGGTCCAAATTGGTTACTCATCTTGCTGTTCATGGTCATAAAGAAATGCATAAGATTTTTGAAAACAGCACAAACAACATCATGTAAGATACTATAAATGAAACATTTTAATATATTTAATCACTCACTATGTATATGTCTGTGTTTTGGGCCTCCAATTCTGAGTATTATTTGAGATAAAGAAACAAACAAAAATTTCATCCTGTACCTTATTTGTTTCTGAAAACTGATTATGCAACAGAAACTGTTTTTCGTATACCATGAACTTCTTTTTATATGTATTTAAAACACATTCTAGCTATCTTTAAGTTTAGCTATCTTTAGCTAGCCTGAACAAACCACAAGTTTTTCTTTCTTTGAAATGACCCAGGGAGGTGATGGAGGCACCATCCCTGGAGGTGTTAAAAAAATGGTTGGATGTGGTGTTTAAGGAGATGGTTTAGTGGTCAGGGGTGTAGAGTGGACAGTTGGTCTTGACGATCTTGAAGGTCATTTAAAACCTTAATTACTCTATGATTCCATGACATAATCTTATTTTAAGCAACTGTTAATCCTATGGTTGACTAATATTTCCTGCTGTTCCAATATTTTTGAAAGAAAAAAGATAATCAGATACATTCACAACTGCATATTAAAACTTGCATTTTATCAAAGTGATTGATGCTAAAACTTTTCCCATTTCGATCTTTTGAAAACCAATGTAAAAACCTTCAACATCTAAGCAAAAGAAAGGTATTAGTCATGGTCCAAATTGGTTACTGTAATCGGTCTAATCAGACAACAAAAGTAAGGCATGTCATTCATAATTTTGCATTTTTTCAAGTTTATTTCATTGATAAGATTATATGCTCTTTCATTTTTCCCATATATTTCAATCACATTGTATAACTCAATTGATGCAATTGCATACCTAGTATCAGCCATGCAAAAAATAATTTACTATCTCCACCTGTGATTCATAATTAAAATCTTCCAAATGAAATAGTTAAGTTGCTTTTCCATTCTGACATAACCAAATCTTCTAGGTATTCAGTTTTAAGTTATCAACTGCACTGCATTTCACAAAGCAGTGAACAACTCCCTTTTAAAATTTATTTTCTGCTCTGATTCAATAAGAAAATACTTTTATAGCCTTATTGGTGCATTTTCTACAGCTATGAAAACTCTTTAGAAGTACATTGTAAAAATGGAGGTGTCTATTCTGAATGTTATCTGAATTACTAGTTTCTGAAAGTAATTATTACTAGACACAGAATGTTCCTTACCTAATAACTTCAATCTGTTTTGCTAGTGAAAACTGCTCTGTTCTTAAAGGACACAGTCAGTGCAGTGTGGTGCTCTACCCTAGGCAAACTCTGAAAAAAGGTGGAGTCAAAACCTACGGGGCTGTGTATTGTATGCAGGCATCTCCCTGCTCGGTTTGAGGTGCTCCAGGATCAATGGTGTGGGGAATTACATTGTTTCAAGCCATACCACGAGTTTCACAAGTTTTATCAGATTTAATTTAAATCAAATTCATTACAAGAAGAGTAAATGGAAATTCATCTACAACTCTGACAATGCAAACAAGTGTGCAAATAAATCTATAAGGGCTTCATTGTCATGTAACATATGTACATAAAATATCATATTCAGATAAAACCTGTCTGTATTAGGAAATTACAGCACTAGATATTCACCAGTATACAAGGGTTTATACAGAAATGTGTCTTCCAATCTGTGATGTGACATAAGATAAATCAGTGTAAGATCAAACATGTATACTAGCAGGCCTACCACTGCAGGAATAACTTACAGGGAATACTAGATCTTAACTACATACTTGTACAGCTATCACCCTGCAAGCTAAGCCTGAAACACTGAATGTATCTGATGAACTTCATATCACTAAATCAAAAGGAAAGTTCCTTCATTCATTTTCAATAGACCTGTAAGTAATGTGCATTAAAAATATATACTGAAGAATAACAAAACAAAACAAAAACGAAAATCAGTAGGAAATCTCTTGTATAATATGTTTTAGAATAACTTTTTAGAATATCATGTTTCAGTCACTGCTTTCCACTATGTCACACCTGCTTATGCCATTTATAAAATGTTACACTGCACAACCATAATGCAAAGTGACTTATCTAGTGTTACACAAAGTGAGGCATTAACAAAGGTATACATAGCCTTGGAAAGAAATCAGATTTAGCAAGAAAACTTTTATTACATGAGACAGTTCAGATTTTGATAAGACTTTTAGTCAGTGTGCAACAGAAGTCTATATGTTTGCATTATTCAGTGCAATTTAATATGAATTACAAGATTAAAAATATAAAGAGACATTCTGGTAAAACTGTGCGGCAGAATGTGCTAAAGAAACATGGGAATTTTATTTATGGACATTACATTTCAAGTTTGAAGAACAAAAAAAGACCAAGTATCTAGAGACTCATGCCATTTAGCAGATCATTGCCCAATCCTGAAAATACTAAAGTCTATGAATAATTTAATATTTTACCAGTTAACACATTTTATAAAATATTTCAGTTATTCTGTTGAGGAGTCTATGCAGGACATGCATTTAAATCTATGTGGACAATGTACAATAAATCTTTTATTCTTCTTATTGTGTGATGTGTTTCTCCATTTCCTTTGCAAAAGGTAAAATAATTAGGAAAATAAAATGAAGTTTTAAAATATGGAAATATTTTTAAATAGTGAAACTATGTAAGAACTATTGGATAGGAATGTAGTTTGGCTCAATCAAATGAATATTTTAATTACATTATTACTTTGCCTGCAACTTCTATTTGTAACAAGCAATAATCAGAAAATTAAAGCTTCTTCTCCACATTCGTGTAATATCTTGGGGTGCATTAAGAGGTGTGTCTTCAGCAGATCAAGGAAGTTTCTCCTCCCCCTCTACTTGGCCCTGGTGAGACCTCACTTGGAGTATTGTGTCCAGTTCTGGGCTCCTCAGTTCAAGAGGGACAGGGATCTACTTGAGAGGGTCCAAGGGAGGCTACGAGAATGATTAAGGGACTGGAACTCTTGACTTATTAGGAAAAGCTGAGAGATCTGGGGCTTTTCAGTCTGGAGAGGAGAAGACTGAGAGGGGGTCTAATTAATGTCTATAAATACATGAGGGCTGGGCATCAAGAAGGCAGGGACAAGCTCTTTTCACTTGTGCCTTCTGACAGGATGAGGGGCAATGCATTCAAACTTGAGCACAGGAAGTTCCACCTCAACATGAGGAAAAACTTCTTTACTGTGAGGGTTACAGAGCACTGGAACAGGCTGCCCAGAGGGGTTGTGGAGTCTCCTTCTCTGGAGACTTTAAAGACCTGTCTGGATGCCTTTCCAAGTGATTTACCCTAGTTTTTTTGGTCCTGCTCTAGCAGGAGGGTTGGATTTGATGATCTTTGAGAGTCTCTTCCAAGCCCTAATGTTCTGTGATTCTGTGGTTCTGTGATTGTAAAAAAAAAAATTCAAAGAAAGTTTCACTCAATATGTTATCTTCCAAAAAATATTTCTTGACAGAAAGGGTAAAACTTCCCATGAAAAGTACTTGAGGAAAACAGCAAAGTTTAAGCTGAATAAAACCTTAGAATTTCCTTACCTTATTTACCTTATTACAGAAAGGTAAATGTAGAAATGTTGTATCTTACTAATACCATAAAATAACTGGAAACTATCTGTAAAACATATACATAAAGATAAAATATTAATATAAGCAACTTTTACAGTGCTGCCCCATGATTTAAGACTTTTTTTACTGTGCTGCACTAGTACTTTTTACTAGTACTACATCTAGTACTTTCAGAAATCTTCCTTGATTGTTCCAATATGTTTTACAGGAAAACATAAATTCTATCAGTAAATGTATGAGAAACCAGCATGTCCTGTTCAAATCTGAATTCTGAAATATTTTTAATTTATGTAACATGGCATTGCTATTTCTATCTACTGAAAAGTACACACATATTTCTGCAATGAACCACTCAAAAGTGACGCACGACAGTTAAGAAGTGGTAGAACATGTGCACTTAGCATGATTCCTGCATTGTAATTTTTGAGGCACATTATATTTCAAATGGGGGGAACATTTCTGCACTCATTAGCAGAACTTGCTTTTTGCAACAGGATTCCACACATATAAATTCCAACATGGAGTGGAATATAGATTAACACTGGAACATATTTAGCAATAAGAAGATAAAAGAACAGGTTTAAATGTTCCTTGGACATATAAATGTTTCATGTTTAGCAGTATATTTGTAGGTTAGCAGATAGACAGTAACTCCTGAAACCTCAACATCCCTCTTGGAAACAAGGAATTATCTTTATCATTGTTGAGTAATTTATCTGATATCAACAATTAGTACATATGCAAAACAACAGAGAATCAGGTTGCATAAGAGCAAAGAACAGCTATTATGTAATAAAAATAATGATAAATTAATTGTGATGATATAGTAGAAGTATATGATAATATACACCATATAATAAATTATATTAAATGTAATAAATAAAATACAATATACAGTATAATGTATTATGAATTCAATATTCTAATTATGTTGGGGTTTTTTAAGGTTCATGGGATTAGTTGTCTCTGGCGTACATAACATTGTTGAGATATATGAGACAATCAATTTCCAAAGAGTAAAAATAACTGAGTTGATTAGCAGATGTGAGTGTGAAATAGCTGATGAAAATTTTCAAGATTTTAGAAAATAATTATTGCAAAAAAAATGTGCAAAATAAAACCAATGCACATTTTTAGTAGCCAATCCCTCAACCAGAACTGACTGCAGAGCAGTTAAACATGGTTGGTTTCTAAACAGATACATTCTGATATTTGGTTTTTGATGCCACCACATAGAAAATAAATCTGCTTTTCAAATCTTAAAATAGCAAATTGTGCAATATCCAAAATATTGCTGAATTAATGAATTCTGTTAAATTTTGACAGCAAAATGTGTGGTGGCTTAAACTTTCCATAAGTTTGTAAAAGTTTCAGTTTTGATGAAAAATTGCAACCGAAAAAACCCAAGTGAATAAACAAAACCTTTGTAACACTTCTGATCCACTTTGTTAATCCATTCTTTTCCAGTGGAGAATTATTTTTGATATTCAGATTCCTCCCACATTCTTCCGCACAGCAGAATCTTTCTAAGAAAAACCCTTCTTTGATGTAATGGGGAAAAAATTTTCTTAGGAAGTTCCTTAAATATATTTTTCCAGTGGCCTAGGCTGCCAAATCATTCTCATAGGAAAAATGTTGTTATACTTTCATGCTTTTGAGGGCAGAACTGAAGAGTTCCTGCTTGCTACAGTCAACTGTAAACATTACAAAACTCATCCTGTAGCAGTTAGATCCCATTTTATCTGTAGGACATGAGATACCTTCTATACAGTAATTTCCATATTGCAGCTTTTTAATTACAGATCCCGTGCAATTCAAACAGGGATGTTTAATTCCCAGGAGGTTGCTCTAGGTGATCCTGTTATAGCAAGATAAGCATTGCAGATTAACCTGAAACTCCACCATTTCCCAAATCTATCTCCTGCCCAGTTCTGATGAGCTGCATCAGAAGAAATAAAATGTATAATCCAGTTTTGCCTAAAAACAGCAATTTCTATTTCCTTGAAATACATACATATATATGTATTTAAAAAAAAAAAAAAAAAAAAAAAAAAAAAAGG
>NW_009953947.1:1156992-1199507 GCF_000747805.2 Chaetura pelagica
AAAAAAAAAAAAAAAAGGGAAAAAAAAACTGATTAACCTCCAGAGTTCCTGAAAAAAGACTTAGTAAAGTAATAGAATATTCCTAATTGCAGATATAATCTTGGATTCATCTGGTACCAACTTAGAATCATTCTTCTTTACTTTAAGCAATGACCTGAGAGACCCACAATAGGAAAGAAGTAGTTTGATTTTCCATTTCTTGGGAGACTAAAAGATACTCCTAGAGAGTCATTCAGATTTCAAGTGGACTTTGAAGAGCACAAATGACAACATGAAAAGTATGGTCCGAATTAAAGTTGGGTACAACAAAACCTACTTTTATAGTAAGATTGAATGTTGAGGTTCACAGGCAGGGTGGTAACAACAATAAAGGCTTTTCTTATAGCTCTGAAGATGGAGCTGCAATAGCTAGAAAGAGCAAAATGTTAGGGGCAGATTCATTTAAAACCACCAGAAATGTGAGGGGGAAAAAATGTGACAGAATTCACAGGGAAATACTAATCTATTCTTTTGCTGAAACATTTTTTAATTCAATCTGAAGGAGTGTGGTAATTAAGTGTCCTAATGCTTTGTGCTGATGGAGAGAAGGGATTAGTTAGTTTATGGCTGTTTCTGTTGGAGGCAGAGGCACAAAGCCAGTGGGAAATTATAAAGCCAAAACACGACAAATCTGAAGAGCTATGATACCACTGTATAGGCATTTCTGGCATGGAGAGAATGAAGACAGTATCCTTGGCACTAACTGGAAAGAACCTAAGAACTACATGGAGGGAAGAAGCTTCTCGGTTTTGTTCCTGCTGTGTTGGCAGAAATAAGGTTTTGTCTGGAATTTCAGTAAACAGACAGGGTTTCATTCCAAAGTAGCTACTTCTGATTATAATTTTTTCACCCTCATGCAAATAATCCCTGAGACTGTGAATTCTGTTGCAATTTCAAAGGAGATAAAATGTCTTTCTATTCATGTGTATAATTACACAGTCTTTCACATACTTTACATTTTATGGAAACTGCTACATGTTAACTATAATACATTTCAATCTTTAATTTAAGAAATACAACAAAATGGGATTAGTATATAATTTTCTCTGTAAAATTTAAAACACTTTCACTGTTTGTTTTTAAAGCACAGTGAGGCCCAGGCACTGTAGGCACATAACTTTTGGATTGCTTTAGCACATTCAAACAGGAATTGTAAGCATTTTCATAGCTGTACATACTATTAAAACCTAACCTAATATTACAGCTGAATATGCAAATAGCAACAGCACAGAGAACAAATTTTGATGTGCTTTTTGTTTTGAAGAGAATGGGAGTACGAAACAGTTTGTTGTTTAGGCATAGACTTAATGTTTTTAAAGTAGATTTGCTCACACGTATTTCTTTAAATCTCTTAATAAAAATTAAACACTGTGTTTTTCCCATTTTCCTATTTCCACAATGACACTATTTTACTTAGATTTTCTTTAGAACAGTCTAAAGTAAACAGATTCACAAACAGATGGAAAAATATGCTACAACATCTGGTTAGTTATTGCCCTTCTTTGATCTGATACAGGTAATGAATTTTTTTTTCAGCAGCCTAGTACAATTACACTGCCAAAAGCATCATATGCTATATTAAGGTGAGTGCTGAGGAAAAACTATGATAAAGCTCACCAAATGTAGCTCAGCAGTCATCCAAATTTGATGTAGAGCTCTGCCTTTACAGATAAAAGCATGATGCATTTCTGATTTTGAAACATACTGGAATAGTACAAGGCTCACTTTCTGTTTCAATATATTCACTTGAACTGGTAAAATCACTTGGAGTAATGTCCAAAACTTCGGATATCTATATCTTTGTTTGTCAAGAGGTTGAAAAGATAGCATGGGTCACAAAAATGAGCAATTCCTTCCTCATTAAATCTTTGACTATCTAGTGAAAACACAATCCTATCCTCCCCCAAATCTCCCAAAAGAGCACTTCAAATTGGAAATACTCCAGGATGCTTCGTAACAGGCACAGCTCAAACTTCAGCACTGCCTGGCTTAACTATCCCCCATCTGCTTTGCTGCCTCGTGGGAACTCCCAAGCAAACACTGCCTGTCTGATGCTGCCTGACACTGCCAAGTGTGAAGCCTGGCGTGGACTTACTGTCCCTTCCTATTTCTGATTCCTTGTTGTCTTCCCATTGGTAACTCTTATTCTTATTGCTCACCTTCATCTTTAGGTGTTCTGAAACACATCACTCTGAAACACAGCAACATTTCTTCCAAGAACCATTGCAAAAGAAATGTTATTTTTCTGTTTTGCACAGAAACTGAGTTCTCCTAACAGTGGAAGCTGATCATTTCTACAGAAGCCCAAACCACTAATTATCTGTGTCTCCACTAATGTGTGACTTTTATTTTTCTTTTTGAACAAAGCACATATAGGTGACTTTGCTCACCTCAGACAATGATTCATAGTTTTCCCTGCTTTCAGAGTGAAGACAGATGTGAACTGTTACAGTAGAGGGGTTGTGCCATAATTCTTATCCTTTATAAAATTTGATTCCAGAGTACAATGTACTGCAATTCTTCTTTATATATATTGCAGCACCGAGAAATCCCAAATGATTATGAACAAATGTTCTATAGGGTGTTTTATAGCTCCCTAGTAAGACATTCCAGTCCTCTGAAGCTGAAAATCTTAATGGTCAAGGGAAAGCAATATCCCCAGTTTATATATATATATATAAAAAAGAAGCACTAAGTTACAGAGCACTGAAGTAACTTCCTAATATGACCCTTGAGGACCATGATAGGCAGGAAGCTCTAAACTTGCTTTTTTTAAACAAGAAACATTAACATTTTAATAAAAGTCATCTTATGTGGTCTGGCAACTTGAGGAGTCTGGACTTAGAGAATTTTCAGCTGATGGTTCTGAGTGTAAGAAATGAGATTTCTTGCCTCCCCGCAGCAAAATATGCAGCTCATGGATACAGGGGTGCATGGTGTATTTTCTCTCATCTTCACCTGGCATAAAGCCATTTGAGCAGTAGACACAAAGCTGAGAAGACCTGAAAAAATTCCAAGAACTGTGATATGGGAAGAAAAACAGTGACAACAGAAGAGCGAACAGAGACCCACAGAATATGGCACCAAATGCACAGGTGTAGCCTCAGGAGTGACCATGCCTGGATGTCCCAGTACCATCTAGCAGCATAACCTGTGCTCCCACAGAAAAAAAGGAAGCTCTGTCCTTGCAGCTGTGGGACAGGGGTGTAAGTTACCTTCCAGTGCAAGTGCAGTGCTGGAGTCATGAAGGCAGCAGGGCAGATGATACACTTGGCAACGAATTGTCTTGTCCAAATTTTGTTGTTCTCTTTTGGTTTCAGAAAAGAACAAAATATGTGTTTAAGCCCACTATAAGAAATTCTTTTTAAACAGCAGGCTTTTAAGAAGAAAATTCAGTTATTAGAGAATCTTCTTTCTCGGATACTTTCCATCTTGAGTAAAAAGGAGTTGAAAAAGCGATTTTACTTCTGTATGGTGAATCAATCAGAAGGGCTGGTAGTGCGCAAGGTCTGAAGGATGATCTGCACTTCCCAGTTGCTGAGGGAAAGCCTGGCTGCACGAGGGCTTTGGGGGGCATTGCTGCCACTACCCCAGAGGGGAAGTCTGGGGCTATTCTGCAGGGAGCTGGGCTGCCTCTTACCGCTGCTTGCTATGGCTGGAGGGGCATGAGCCTCCAGATGGGTGCTGCTGGGCAGAGAAGAGTCCTCTTGAGGAGGGATATGTGGACTGTGGAAGGACCAGGCTGCAGAGAACCTACAAGGGAATTGGGTGAGGAGTGCCCCACTGGCCTATGGACTTGGGCTACCTGAAATCAAAGTCGGAGCTCCAGAGCAGCAGCTCCTGCCACCCTTTCTCTCTGCTGAGGCCCTGACGCCCTGGAGTGCCAACTGGCCTCCTCCCATGCAGCAGCCAGAGCTCAAGGGGACACATTCACCCTGGACCATTGGGAATTTCTCCTAGCTAAAGGTACATTGCTTTAGACAATCATATTTATTTGTCTTTATCTAGATAAACATATAGAGAAAATGGTACAAATATTTAAAAACACCTATTTTATTTATACATAGATACTACTCATACATATTCTTATGTATGTGTATTATAGCATATATAAGGGTGGGGCACAAACAGGACCTGGTGGTGCTGCTGGGGCAGCCTGGGGGCTCTGCTCAGGCTGCCTTGCATGGGGAACATGGACCAGTCAATATGGAAATCCAGGACAAAATGCCGACAGCAGAAGAAAGTGTGTGAGGGCAGTAAGGAATTAAGAAACATGGCAGTAGTTTTGTCACATTGGTGCCTCAGGTCAGTACTTTCCTTTATCTGTGTACTTGATTTGTAACATTCTACTGAGGTGCCAAAATCCTGCAAAATGAAGTTTTCATATTGGTCTGGCACATATTGCTGGTCTCAAACTTTCTTCTAGTCTCTCAGGGTGCAAGAAACATAATAGGGACATGCAGAATCCAATGGAACATGATATTTATTTGTTTGTTTGTTATTTGTTTATTTAATTATTTGACCTCTGCACAAACTCAGGTATATGGAGCTGGGTGCTCTGCCAGGGCTGTTATGGAGGACAAGAACTCTAAGAAATGCAGAGACCTACATAGATTGTTCCTTAGTGAATGAATCTGCCTTTGAACACACTTCTATTTGCAGATTTTCATGATCATTCTAATGACTCTGAAACAGCTTTGCAAATTATTTAATTAGTCTGGTGATAAAGTATTGGTACAGTTTCTTTTTTCAGATTATGAAATATTATGAAGTATTTCTCCAGCTGTTACTAACAGAATGTGAGACTGAAGATACAAAACTTGTGCAGTAAGTATTTAAAGTCATGTTTCAATGTAAACATAAGACAAGCTCGGGCATGAAATCATGTGCAGAAAATAAGTTTATTCTTACTAATATGAACTAATAAAAAATGTCTGCCTGATTCTTGCACAGCTCAGTTTACCTCTAAACACCCCAGTTTTCTCATAGCAACAGACGTGTGGAACTGAATTTCATATTATCTATCTGGTATGGAATTCTAAACTACCAATCATAGTGGAGAGTCAGTTGCATGGACTCTTTGGGATTCCTCTTGGTGCTTTTCCTTACTGTCCCCACACACATTCATCTACTGTTGTTATGTGGTCCAGTTTTCCACTGTGTCCAGCCATGTATCCCATGCTGGGCAGCCCCAAGCACAGTCCCAAGGCTGCCCTAGAGGTCCTGTAGGTCAGAGGCTGGCAGGAATCTCTCAGGCTGGGTTCTGCTCTGCACTGGTGTATGGTTGTACAGGATCTCTTTGGTGGCTTCCTGGGACAGGTCCATAGACCTGAGTCATTTTTCATCACGTTTGTGTCCACCTCCACCCCTGCAGCTGCCACCCACCACCCTCATTACCTTCCCCAACCCTAGAGCTATGAAAACTTCTCCAGTCACCTTTGGAGTGGGGGTCCCTGCACCTGCCTTTGGAATTCTTTTGATCAATTTCTATTCACATTAAAATTTAATTACGCATTTAATTTGGTCTTATTAGAGAAGTGTTTTTTCATTACCTAACTAGATTTTTAAGGATATATATATTTAGTCTATATAATTTCAGATGTATGTATTATATCTATACATATCTAAATATATTTATTTAGTGTGCAGCTGTGTATATATAAAGAAGATCCATATTAATGCATATTTTTGCACTATTTTCTGTGTATATTTATACATAATGTATAATAATATCTATAAATATATGTTCGAATTGAGAAGTAGAAATATAAATGTGTATGTTTACTGGAACAGGTTGTCCAGGGCGGTTGTGGGTGCCCTCTCCCTGGGAGTGTTCAGGGCCAGGTTAGATGGGGCTTTGAGCAACCTGATCTAGTAGAAGGTGTCCCTGCCCATGCAGAGTGGTTGGAACTAGATGATGTTTAAAGTCCTTTCCAACCCAAGCCAGTCTATGATTCTATGATGCGTGCATTTGTGTATCTTTCTACAGGAACACTTGCTGGCAAAAAGGAAACAAGGAGGAAATCGAGTGGGGGTCCCTGCACCTGCCTTTGGAATTCTTTTGATCAATTTCTATTCACATTAAAATTTAATTACGCATTTAATTTGGTCTTATTAGAGAAGTGTTTTTTCATTACCTAACTAGATTTTTAAGGATATATATATTTAGTCTATATAATTTCAGATGTATGTATTATATCTATACATATCTAAATATATTTATTTAGTGTGCAGCTGTGTATATATAAAGAAGATCCATATTAATGCATATTTTTGCACTATTTTCTGTGTATATTTATACATAATGTATAATAATATCTATAAATATATGTTCGAATTGAGAAGTAGAAATATAAATGTGTATGTTTACTGGAACAGGTTGTCCAGGGCGGTTGTGGGTGCCCTCTCCCTGGGAGTGTTCAGGGCCAGGTTAGATGGGGCTTTGAGCAACCTGATCTAGTAGAAGGTGTCCCTGCCCATGCAGAGTGGTTGGAACTAGATGATGTTTAAAGTCCTTTCCAACCCAAGCCAGTCTATGATTCTATGATGCGTGCATTTGTGTATCTTTCTACAGGAACACTTGCTGGCAAAAAGGAAACAAGGAGGAAATCAGTTGGTTTCAAAACTGGCCAACCACCAAGGCAGCCAATAACTGAGAAAACTTGTTGAGTATGAGGCAGCAGGGGGACTGCATGCAGGGGATGGAGCTTCTGCTCTGCCCCACATCCCCAGCTCTGCAGGTGGCACACCAGGCAAAGCCCTTGCCAGGTCCACCCTGGGTTTTACCATGTCCAGCTCTGCCTGGCAGCTCTTCCCAAAGGTCAGTCTGTGCTCTGGTAGGATCCCTTGGCACAGATAGAATGTGAAATAAACACTTCCATCATTCAGCCATCTCAACAGCTTCCTGAAACTTTAAAAACTTTAATTTGCTTAATTTTGCTTTGCACATCTTATCTATCTGTCTCTATTAATTGTTACAGCAATAGTTCAATTGCTGAAAGTGCTTCTGTCAACTGTGTTGCTTTCTTCTTTAGCTGCAGTGTCTGTCTGTGGGCTATCCCAGGATGCCCCGCCTCAGTTAATGGAAGCATTTATCAATGCCCTGTGGTTGCTGCATATCATTTGCTTTTCAAATTTTGGACAAGACAGGAAAATTAAGAAACATATTCTAGATCCTGGTTTACATCCTTTTCTGGACATGCCTACCTTAGCTGCATGTTGATGTGTTTTGTAGAGTCTGCAACACTGCCAGGAGGAAACGTTATTCTTGTATTCCAGTGGTAAATAAAATTCTCAGTTACATGAAAGTAGAGGATTCAGATCAAACAGAAGACTATATGAAGCTGCTTGCTTGAACTTTAGATGCATATGGCCACAGCAGGGATGCAGAATATCATGTGTAAATTGGGGTCTGATTTTTTTTTTCCCCCTTCCTTTTTCTTCTTTGTAGTAAAGAAAAACTTCACCTTGATCTTCCTGCTCAACACCAAGGAACTGTACAGAGCTGCAAACCCTCAAAGCAGATAACCATGTATCCATGTTCACCTAGCCCAGATTTAGCAACCAATGTAATTAATGACTGTAGTACCTCTGCTTCTGCTGTACTACTTTCACACCATTTTTGCCACCTTTTTCTTGGTGTAATGAACAAGTTAATTTTTTTTCACCTAAGATGTTGCTGGCTGCTAAACCTTTTTGCATGTTTACAAAGCCATTAGGCAAAGGTAAAGAATAAACCCACTGACAAGTTTTAAATGCAAAGGTACCTAGAAATCCCTGAATTACAAATCACTAGAGGCTGGGAGTTATTTACCAAGTTCTTTTTAATTTTATGACTGCTGCTGTCCAGTGTTGGAGAAAGGGTTCCATGCCAGTCAAGTAGGCATTGCAGTATTCATCACACCAAAACGAACATGAACAAACACACAAACCATCATATTTATTAGCTTTGCAGTGCTGCATTCACACACAGTAGTACTGTTTCACTGCAGCACTTTAGTTTTCATTGACATGGAGATCTGATGAAGATGAGCTGTAATTCCTGATTTGGTATGATTTTTTTGTGGTGAGCTATACTTTATTTCTATGAGATCACAAAGTCTTGTTGAAGTGAAGAGATAACATAAAGGATGTGTCAGGTACCAGGTAACCAGCATCTGGGGATCTCTCTGCCTACTTGGAACATAGCCCAGTACTATCAGTCCTTGCAACAAATGTAGGCCAGATTTATCTTGATACAAAATCCATGTGAAACTAATCAGATTCAAGCGAATTTTAGCTAACGAGGTGGAGGGATTGCTTGATATTCAAAGCAAAATTTAACAAGATGAACATATAAGCAGAAAACAAGATAATTGCATGGACTTCTCTGGGTCCAAGCACAAGTTTTTTCAGTTTTGGATTTTGTGTCCATTCTTAGCTAAAGATATGCATTTGTCTCATGCACTACATGTAAGAATCCCAGATATATGATCATCTACTTTGACTGCACAGCCATAACTTCATTAAATGCACAGGAAATTTTAATAGGTTTCCCTTGCTGTATTGATTTGTGTTTGACTTACCCATGCAATATACTTCAGACTCAATGTATGGCTTATGTTCTTTAATAAAACATATTATTTCATATATGACCAAAGCCCAAGTATTATGGCCTAACTAGAAGTTTGATTTTCTCAAGTAATTTAAATTTCTTCATCTGTCTGCCAGATTCTCTGTGATTGTAGTTCATCCTCAAGTTTTCCTAACAGAAATCCCTAACCATGATACCCGCATATTGTGATGTCATCATGTGTATACGTGTTGATTTATAAGCATGAACTTGAAATGAGATTCAAATAAACATGAGATTCAGCAAAGCTACATGAAAAGCTGAAATACTTCTTGATAAACGGAGCTTTAAGCTCTGAGTGTGCTCAGTTATTTCCCTGTTTTCAATCTTTTAATGCTTCATGGCTGCCTAGGTGGGAAGTGAAGGCTCTGAAATGGAAAATCCTGAGAGCTTTCCAAATTAGAATTTTGTTTTAGCTGTATAAAAAGCTTGTAATATCATAGAATCATAGAATGCCAGGTTGGAAGGATCACCTGGTCCAACCTGTCCAGGTACTACCATAGTTTCTATGAGATGGCTCAGCACCCTGTCAGGCTGAAACTTTAAACTGTCCAATGTGGGAAATCTACCACTTCCCCTGGGAGACTATTCCAATGTTTGATTGTCCTCATGGTGAAAAATTTACCCCTTGTGTCCAACTGGAATCTCCCCAGGAGCAACTTGTACCCATTACCCTTTATGTTTTCCCTGTGACTCCTTTTAAATAAGGATTCTCCATCTTCTTGGTAGCCACCCTTTAAGTACTGGAACCCGGTAATAAGGTCTCCCTGAAGCCTTGTCTTCTCAAGGCTGAACAAACCCAGTTTTCTCAGCCTCACCTCATATGGCAGGTCCATGGATATTTTCAATGCTATTCCAATTTGCAAAAAAAATTAAGGAATTCTGTAAGGCACGAGCGAAAAGAGTAGAATCTTCTGAAAAATACACTCTGGTCTCTATATTTATTAAGTAATATAAATACACATTGTAAAATTATAAAATATTCAAGACATGGAATATTTCCAATGAAATGGTGAGAAGCCATTATTGAAAATATCAAGGCAAATTGCTTCAGTGATACCTCTGTCAGGAGGATTAAGATCATATTTGTGCTGTCTGCTGCTGGGATGATTAGTAACAGTAATTTTGGAATAACTTTCTGTACTTTGTTCATTCCACACCTTAAAGATGCAGAACAGTTTTATGACTAAACAATTACATTACCTATGTTTGTTCCACTGTAACTCACATGCTTTGAAATCCTAATTGGTTAAGTTATTTCCATTCAAATTGTTCTAGTTGTTCCTGAAGATAGAAGTTGCCTGTTATATCCATTAAAAACTTAACAAATTGTCCTTTGCTTTCCTTGCAAGCTTGTTCTTTCTGGGTGAGAACAGGTAGTAGCATATCTGAATTTGTCAATTAATTTGAAGGGCTTCACAGAGAAGTATGATCTTAATTTTTTTATCTTTTATATTATAAAAAAGGCAATCCATCTTAAATAGTTCAGCTATAGTGTCAATACAGGGCAAGCATTAATCTCCCAAATAAACTACAGAGGATTTTAAATATGGTTCTCCCACTTTTCCATAAAATTAATATAAAGTTATATGTATTTTCCAAACAGTGATATTTTGACCATAGCTAAATGTGTAAGTAAAGAAGAGGGATTTCAAATGTCATTCTGACTTATTGGATTCTGAAAACAAGAGTTGATATATGAAGAGGCAAATGCCCAGATCACTTGCTCCTCTTTCCCAGAATGATAGTGAGGTAGCCAGGACAGAGACATAACACAACTTGAATCAGCTAGGAAATCAGGCCATAATAGCAATACAACATAGAACATGCACACTTCTGTTTTGATAAAATGAATATACCTGTGTATGAACAAATTACTAAAAAACAAATCAAGTGCCTGAAATACTGAAAGCAAATGATTCATCCAACTGTTCCAACAATAAACAAAAATACTTTCAGAATTCCTCTACCAGTTTAGATACAATTTATTTGATTTTGTTCTTATTAATGGTATGTCATAGAAATGTCTTCCTTCTGTTGTCGGTTGAGGCTGATGCTGCTCTCTGGGTATCAAAAGTTCTACCAATTTGATTTCTATGCTTCATTTGTGTAATAAAGTGTGCAAATGTTAATAGCCCCCAAGTGCATCTGTTAGCTGGCATTTATAAAGTTCATTAGGAACACTTAAACTTTTTTACCCCAAATGGGAAGGTACAGCATTCCCTTTGATTTACAAGAGCCATTTATCAAAGACACAAATATCAGCCAAGGTCACTTTTTGATCTAGTACACTGCCACATCCATTGATTTTCCAGCTTCTACCACCCTTCCACAGCAGCCTCTGGAAACAGCCTTTTTCATTTTCATTCATAATGTTCATAGCCATACCTAACTCACTTTTCCAGAAGGTGTATCACAAGAGGATCATTCACTTCCACCTACTTTGCAAATGAGCAGGAAATTCTATCATCAGTGCCTGGGGAAGACTTACCTAATAACTTCCATTAGTATTAATAGAAGTCACCAGCATGGAGCTCTGTGCGTTTATTGAGAGAGCAGACTTCAAATTGAACTCTGAATGTTTTCATTTATTTTTAATTTTGTAAGTAAAACTATCCAAAAATCCAATGTAAGATTTACTTTCTTTTGAAACCATTTCTGGATTAAATGTTAGGACCTTCCTAAGGGAAAAAGAAATGATTCAATGTTGCTCACAAGAAGGCAGGCACTTTCCAATAATAAGAACTATAAAAGTACACTTCAGTGCCAAAAGAAAAAGGAAGAAAAAAGAGAGGGACAGTGTTGTTAGGACTACAGCTAACTTCTACTTTTAAATTAGGATGTTAATTATTAAAGATGAGTGTTCCATCTTTAATTTGCACCATTTCACACTTCGGTATAATCTGACGTGTAGCAAAGCATATGTTTTCCAGGCTAGCTCAGACCATTCTGTGATTCTATGACTGTGTGATTCTATGATAATATAAAATGGTCTTATCACCAAACCTATTGCTACCCTGATGACTAAGACATAACACCTCAGTTATGCCCTCCAAACTACATCTTCTTGACAGAATGATGTCATAGTCACATTTTCCAGTTGTTTGGATTCATGCCAAGTCCCTCGTTGCACATTGAACGCAGGCTGTAAACATGGTGAAAGGGCTGGTGTGGTAATGATACTTGCCAGGGAGAGACGTTCTGCTGACACACTAAGCAAGGAAATTCATTGAATGGTGCTATCATGGATAGTGGAAAATGGTTTTTTTGGGGTGTTCTTTTTAATGACTGATTTATGCAAGGACTTCTGATAGTACTAAGGTAATTGGCTGAACAACAAATTGCCTGAAAATTTAGGAACTGTCCTTGAAGTCCCAGATTATTCTTTGCATCTGAAAACTTTTTGAGAAGAAAAGCAGCAATACAAATGACATAAATGCAGGTTAGCAAATGACCTACTGATAGAAACCAAGATTCACAAATTGAGACTATACAACAAATAATTTAAATAACTTATTCTCTGTTTTGTTTTACGAAATCAGCTGTCCCCGTGATCAGTAGGATGTTAGGCTTTTTTATGCCATACTTTTGGAGAGGTAACTGGGAGTGATGTTTTTTGCTGGCAGGTCAGTTGTTAGAAGTATTTGCAAGGGGCTCGGAATGAAGAAGCAAGCTGAAAATATAATCCAAATAAGAAAAGAGAGCCTATTAGAGTCAACCTAAAAATGCATGAAATGAAGATGGGTTTGGCCCAGTGCCCTATAATTAAGGAGTTGTGGGTTTTAAATCAGAGAAAAATGTCATCTCATTCACTTATTAGGTGCCAGAATAACTTAACTTCATTTCATGGTTCTTGCACATAAATTGCACTTAGATTGATTGGTATAGAGAAGTTCCTCAGTGTTGTACATAGCAATTTTTGTCAAAGCAATTCCTGTGGGTTCTAAGGAGAAACAGAGCCATCCTAGATGAAATTTAATCACTAGGTATACCATAGCTATGCTACACCAGTCACCTTCATTTTCAGGTGCATGCTCTATGGTTGGAAAGTACCAGGAAACACAGGCAGCTGAACTGTTCACAGTTTCTCATGGATCAGTGGGAAGCAGGGGCCCACATTCAGAGTTCCTATTGAGATGTGAGAGGAGTGGGGATGTGCAATTTATTGCTCATGTTACAGCGGGAAGAGGAATGCAAACATGAGTTTTGCAGGTTTGACATGAAGCTCAGTAGCTCTGATGTTATTTTTCTGACTTAAGGATGGCATCTCTATGGTCAAGGTTAGGCTGACACAATAAGCTTTCACCAGAGTTGTCAGAGATACACACCTAAATCACACAAAAGCATAGGTAGACTTTTTCTCAAAGGAGATTACAAAGGAGTTGCATACATTCCTTTGAAAATAATGTAATTTATATTGCAGTTCCTATACAGGGATTAAAGAACTTAAATTAGAACAGTTGAGTCTGAAAATTATGTACAAAATCTCCAGTTGTCTCAAATCTTTTTCACCTCTCTCGAGCATCTGCAATGTTACATTCTGCAATAAATTTGAAAGTGCCTAGTTATTAAAAGACAGGCTGCTGATGAAGATTTTTGTTATAACTGTGTGCCATGACCTAGCCAATAGATCCAGAGTATAAAGAAAATCTGACATGCAAAAATGAGGCATGGTAGTTAAGAGAATTTATGACATTTTAGTCATACCTACAGATAAAAACATGCCACAAACATCTTAAGTAGAGTTATGTCACTTACTTAAGGAGGGGAGTTGACATCAGCCAGTTCAGGCACCTACTTCAGGTGAAATCCAAACTGATAAAGTTGGAAACCAAATTTTTTTGGAGTAAATCTTAAGAAATATCCCCAAAAGGCAACCAAGATGCCTCAGTAACTATGAATAGCTATGAATAATATTTCAGCTATCAAAGAAATTATTGAGAGTTATTTGTAGGTTTCAGTCTTGGGTATAGACAGTATTCTTGAGCTTTAGCCCCCTCAGAATATCTCAAATCCAAAAAAAGAAAATAACGTCCAAACTTTATACTAACTCCTTTGTAAGACCTCCTTAGTAATGCTGTAGACATTGTTATGAGATATGACAGATCACTGGAATATCTTCTTTTAAAATAGGTTTTGGGATGATATACAAAGCAAAGTCATATTCCTTTAGTTAATATTGCAAACAGAGATTTTTATGGTTCAGTATAAATGATTAATTTTCTCAGTATAGATTTTAAATGACCAATATATTCCCCTATTCGTTTAAACTCAATTTTTTTTCTTTCATATTTTGATCTTGGGACTGATCTACTTTTCATCAAAGAGCCAAAATACAGATTAAACAATGATTTAGAAGAAAATTACCATTATAATTTATTGATCCGTATTTTAAAAAAATTTCACACATTGAGTGGAGTTCAAATAGTGTCAGTTGTTTTTACACTGAGTTCCCTAAATTTATTTATTTATTTGTTTGTTTGTTTAAATAGGTGCTTACCAGATTAAGTATCACTGTTGTAGTAAAGGTGCCAGAATCTAACTAATAATTTCCAGCTTGCTTTGAGTAAAATGGATACTTGATCTTATCTTTTGTGAATAATACAATTATCTCCCTTATTTTCTATTCAGTTTCTTGCTAAGCTCTCTTCAAAGTATTTTGTTGACTCTACTTTGGCAAAGTCTGTCAAAGGATGTTAAGTGATTTTGCCACTGAAATGAAAACTAAGAATATCATCCCTGGTGACATTTGCTTCAGAAAGTAAAATAGGAGAAATGGCATTAAGATACAGTCTAATAATTGAATTCCAGATGAGGCACTTTTACACAGGACTCAAAATGTCTAAGCTGCTGAACTGTAGGAAGGTGCTCTTGCCTCATTCAACATGTAGGAGTGATCCTCAAAGATCTGTCCCACTGCCAGTGTGTCTGAGAGAGAAAGAGGTAAGGAAATCTACTCTCCTTGATCACAGCTATAGAGCTACCTGCCAATCTGCCTCAGAAAAGATGTTGAACAGTTAATTATCTTGCCAGGTCAGATCTGCAGGGAAGTGATGGCTGAGTAAAGTTTTGACTCTTAGATGGGACTGGCAGGCACAACAACCTCTCTCCCACGGAAATGTTCTTTACATAGGAGAGTGAGATTTTGGCCATTCCTATGGAATTTACAGCTGATCTGCTTTTGCGCTGTGGATTCAACAGGACTAGAGTATATCATAGAATCACAGAATCATAGAATCTTAGGGGTTTGAAGGGACCTCGAAAGATCATCTAGTCCAACCCCCCTGCCAGAGCAGGATCACCTAGACCACATCACACAGGAATGCATCCAGGTGGGTTTTGAATGTCTCCAGTGAAGGAGACTCCACAACCTCCCTGGGCAGCCTGTTCCAGTGCTCTGTCACTCTCACAGTAAAAAAATTTTTTCAGATATTCACCTTGAACCTCCTATGCTCCAATTTACACCCATTACCCCTTGTCCTATCACTGGTCATCACTGAGAAAAGCCTAACTCCATCCCCCTGACACTCACCCCTTACATATTTGTAAACATTGATGAGGTCACCCCTCAGTCTCCTTTTCTCCAAGCTAAAGAGACCCAGCTCCCTCAGCCTTTCCTCATAAGGGAGATGTTCCACTCCCTTAATCATCTTTGTAGTCACAGACAAACATATTCCAAAACGAGCGGGCTATGAAGAGGTTTTCTAGTTATATATGTTATTTCATAATGAGATGTGGAGAGATTTGTGACTTGCTCTGTAGTATCTCGCTCTCACACATCATGGTGGACCACTGGCTTGTGTGAAGTTTAGACTAGCTTGCAGTTTGGCCTCATTTATTCCCACCATTAGTAAGTCTCAAAACTTGTTGTCTATTGAGATATCAATGCATTTCTTTTTCCTGTGGTCATATGAAAATAGTATCTCTATATCTTCTCTGTCAGAATTTTCTCAAAATCCTTGGAAGACCAACCACTGAAATTGGTAGTCACAAATGAGTGTGCTGTTGTTCAGAACAGTGTCTCAATGAATATCTTTTGTCCCCAAATCCCCACTTTCATAACCTACACTTTGAGGTTTTCGTAGCTTGCGAGGCAAGAGCAGCAAACTGCATTTTTTATTTTCCCTTTATCCTAACCAGGCTTGTATGAAGAAAATGTAGAGATGTGTAGTGTGTTGATAGTTTTTTTATAAACAAATTGTGCAATTTGTTTATTTTGCCCAGTTTCCAAAATCTTCAGAAACAGAATTTCTGCATACCCAGCACTTGCTGCAACATCCTCTTACATTTTTTTTCTGGCAAATCTGCTCACAAAATGTCTCTTCAAAAAGAGCTAAAAGAGGTTAAGTTCCCAGGCTCTATCAGCTCATATCTAACATAATCAAGTCAATATGGCTTTGGTGCAACATTCAATCTTTAAAACAAAAACTATCAGAATAGCTTATCTGCTAAATAAAGCAACACAAATACTTGTAGATGCATGCAAGAGACAGTGGAGAAGGAGTCAGGTGCTAACTGCAAAGATTTGGATACAGATAACTTTAACACAATATTTGGATGTTGCAAAGAACAGTGTTTACTGCAAATGATACCTGTGACATTGTATTCGAAGGATGATGCACGAGAAGTTGTTAGGTATTTGATAGCTCTGTATGCTATCTACCCAATTCTAGGCAAATGCTGACTTGTGAATACAAATTAAAACAGCTGTCTTGAGAATTTGCAAGGAAATATTTAACCTTATCCTGTGGTAAACCTCGTGATTGTCAATGATTATAACTTCAGTTTGTAGCCAGTACATTTATGGCAGGCAGAGGCAGTGCTTCATGTCTAACAAGAAGTGCAGTCCAAACTAGCAGACACTGTTTTGGGATCCAAACTCTTGGATTTGGCAACAGTTTTTGCACAATCAGACAATAATTTTAAATCAGTTTTTGACATATTGGAACAATACCATTTCACAGCAGTAGAAAACATTTTCAAAAGGTTTTAAAAACAAATTGCATGAAAGAAGATTAACAGATTACACTAGGTTCCAGGCAATACTGAAAAATGTATGTGAACAGACTTCAGTGACAACAAAAATCTTTAATGGTAGTTTTGCAATACTTGGAGATACATGATTCACTGAAAAAATATTTCTTCTCCTTTGATTTCTCTGTGCTGACCACCTTCCAAACAAACAAATCTTCTGATAAGGTTATTTGAAGTATCATTTGTTACTACTTACAAGGGTCTTCCTAAAGTCTTCAGGCAGGACAAGAGTGAAGCTTACATATCATTAAAATGGGCATAAATAGTTGAAAGGGTAGAAGAAATATTGTATAAAAATATTTTATATTTATCTGAGCTTGTAATCAGTTTGCTCTCGTGTTTCTTATCAGCAAATTATCACAAGAAAATAGCTCTCACAATGACAACCTTTAAACAAAGTTACTAATTAGAACAGATTAAATTTCAAGTAGCCATTTAGCGACTTTCACAGTAAAGAACAATAATATTCTTCAGACTATATATGCTTTGGGCAAATGCATCCCCCACAGTACTTCACCTATTAAAATAGAGCAATCCAATCAGCCTGCTTGATTGGATTGATGGTAACATCTGGTATATAAGCCTGCTGGTCTGTTTAAGGCTGTGACTAAGTTTCTCTCAGTTCTGCATGTCTCTGCTTTGTTTCTGTCTTTGGATGGCTTTTGCTGTTGTAATTAGACAGCGCTGGTACGTGCTGAAGTCCCTGTTTTTTTATGTAAATGGAATAATCACCTTGACACAATCTCACTCCTAAGACACTGTCATGCAGTTACCATTAAGCTAATACCAAACTATTGCATATTATTATTACATATTGCAGATTCAACTTTGAAGAGACCAGGGTCTTCACAATAGCTGCAATACAATTTGTCTAGCATGGTTAACATCTGAGAATTAGACTGAGAGCTTGAAAAATGTCTCCTATTCTCTGCCCCAAGTCCCAGAGGAACAAGTGGGTCAAAGGGGAGTTTTCCAGTATTTCCAAGGAAAGGATGAAATTTAGCCATGTACAGATTTATTTTTTTTTTCCTGTCATATTTTTCCTTTCTGCAGTATAAATAAAGGACTTATACCTTGATCCAAAGGGTTGCCCTTTATCCTGACTGTTACCTGAATGTCAAGGAGCTGAGGCAGCTGGTGCTTGACATGAAATCTCAAATAGTGGAGAAAAGTCCTATGATTTGGGTGTTTGAACAGACTCCCACCCCAACAGAAATCTAGGGCAGAGTCTGTCACTTGAAAACAGCAATTTGAGAATGGAAGTGGGAAGGTAGAGCTAATGCTAGAACTTAATTCAGATTTAGGACACCTCCAACTAGAATTGAAAGTCCATGCAAAATCACACCTTTCATATCACTGCACTATTTAATTGCTTTCTGCAGCAACTTATATAAATCAGTCATGACATGATGATAAGCAGTTCAATTATCTGTAAACCAAGCACTTGCTCTCTTTGTCCTGTAAGGTACAACCTGTCCAGTGCCAATATAATATAAGATCCAAACTGTGTATGGAAGTCTCACACATTTTTTATGAACTACAGTGCACTGGTAGTTAATTATGAACATGGGAAAAAGTATAGCTAATCTGCATGCAAATGGCCATGAGATTCCAAACAAAAAAATACCAAAAAAAAGCACTTTTCATCACAGGATTACCAAAGATTACTGAGTATGAAAGGTAGAAATTCACTCACTCGGTTATTATTGAAGTATAAATAAATCAGGAGCTTGACTCTGTTCATAGAACAATCAGTAGGAGAAGTAATATTTCACATTTTACATTTCACATTTCTTTCTCGCATTACATGATTCCTCCTTAATCTGATGGACAGAGACGATCTGATGAATCCTTGGAGTAACTCCACTCATTTTATGACAATGTAAGACACATAATAGCTCAAGATGCTGAGATGGCCAAGTTAAAAATGAACTACTCCGGAAGGGAGAGCTCTGTTTCCCAATCAATCAGCCTGCAAAAGAGTGGAACGTAAGCTTTTTCTGTCATTCATTCAGTGACCTGGTGCTGGTAAACTTTGTGTGAACAGATATCAGCTTCTGCTTCAGCTTCTGCTTACTTCATTTGCTGTTATAAAGAAACTGGATTTGTTATACATTGAGATTAAAACCAGAGCTATCACTGGTTGAGCTTCATTTAACTCTGGCAAATGGCTGTCATCCATGAGTGTAGCACAATAAAGCCAGAACAAGTTATCAAGTTATTCAAGTCATTTCCCCAGGGCTCAGTGCTCAGGTAGAGTGCTTTTGCACTGTCTGACATTACAAAAATAGCAGATCTTGAATGCCCTGGTATATACAAGCTCTTTCAGACTGCCAGTGTTTCAGTGCCTGCACTGTACAGACTGGCAGGGATTTCTTTAGGTGACAGACATGGAACTGCAGCTCTAAGCCAGTTAATAAACTTGTCAGACCCCACGAGATTTTGTCTTATGTTGTGCTATGTTCTGCTGTCTAAAACTGGCAATATACTCTGATTTGCAGTTAATTCAAATTTTGTTTTAATATTTAGTTTCACAGCACTAAAAATTTAACATGGATTTATCTCTTTACCATGCATAAAATTGTCATAAACTCAACAGCCATTAAACAAAAAAATATTACACCAAAATTCTAATAGAGTCATCTTCACTTTCATGGTGAGATTATGCATTGCAATTTGAACATGTGGTTAAAAATAAGAATCTTTTTACTATCATGTTATATACAGAGAAGTTTTAGATAATTTAGTTTATTACATTTGCCTTTTTTTCCATCATTTTGAAATGATTTTTCTCTCTTTCTACTTAGATTGTCAAATGCATTTTGTAAGAATTATTTGGATGTTAAGATTTATTTACAGTGACTATTTCTTTTTTAAGTTAATACACTACAAAGTCAACACACAACTAATAACAAATGATCAGGCATCCTTTGAAAGAAAAGCTTCTCTCAATATAGGAAAATTTTAAGTTTGAAAGTTGGTTTCATTCTATGAGGACTGAAACAATTTTTTTTTATTCTTTCTGAATTTTCTCTAACATATTTTATATAATATTTTTCTACTTTTGGTAAAACATTTAATGTAAATGGAAAATTCTGAGGAGAGGTAAAAAAACTTAAAAAAAAATTGTCTCTGATTAGAATTTTGATGAATTGAACTGCTTTTCCATAAACTGTAATTTTAAAATAAAGCATATGGTTTATCTGCAATTTTCACTCATCTGTCAGAAACATTTAGCATAAGTAGCAGAAGGCAAACTATCCAATTTCTATTAATTCATTTTAGAGTTAAACAAATATTTGGGTTTTTTTCTATGTGAACAACCATAGAAACATGTTTTGTATTCCAAATATTTGCTCAGTTTCACCACATTAATAAATTTGAATACTTAGATTACGTAGTCAATAAGTTAATTTAAAAAAAAAAAAAAAAAAGAAAAAAAAAAGAGAGAGAGAGAGAGAGAGAAGGGGATATTTAAATTGTTTGGCAATGGAAGATCACAAAGCGTGATGGGTAAGTAGTGGAGCTCAAGGAGAACACATTAATATTAACTAGACAGTGCAGCAGAGGATAGGTTAATTAAAGAATAAAGAAGCAAGAATCAATCTTTCCAACTCCAAGCTGCTGTCAGCTTTTGTAAGTTAAGCAGAGTCATGTCCCCTAAAGAAATGGATGTCAGAACTCCAATGAAAACCCCTCTGCTTCAGGAAATGATGTTAGCATTTTAGACCTCAGTCCAGCTAACAGCAATATATGGGAACCTGATAAATAATGTCAGGGCACTTCTGTAGAACAAAATAAGTTCATTCATAAGACATGTTCATCTGCAAATCTGAGTTTCAAACACACCTGAAGGAGGAAGGTCTGAATTTTGGAAGGCAGCGAATCAGAAAAAAACGTTTTTATTATTGGCAAGGCATATGTTCCCAGTGTGATGTAGTGACTAATATAGTCTTTGGGTGCATAGACATGCAGGGCTGTGTACCCAGTAAAACATGCCCAAGTTATCCCTCAGAGTTGGGAGCAGAGTGTCTGTCTTGGAGCTCCTCATAGACTAATCAGTCTTGCTGAGAAGTGACACAGCTCTCAGCTATACTGTGCTAAACCCACAGGAAAATGACAAGTCCTGGAAAAAAAACCCAAACCCTCACTGCACCTGCACACAGTATTAGAGAGATCTGGTGAAATATCACAGGTGTTCTGTGGCATCTGATCACCTTACCAAAGATGATGAAGGATCCAGCTACAGTGTGTCAGCACCAGCTTCCAGCCAGCATCACTCACCATTCAGCTGTCACTAAATCACAGAATCACAGAATCTTGGGGGTTGGAATGGACCTCGAGAGATCATCTAGTCCAATCCCCCTGCCAGAGCAGGATCACCTAGAGCACATCACATAGGAAGGTGTCCAGGTGGATTTTGAATGTCTCCAGTGAAGGAGACTCCACAACCTCTCTGGGCAGCCTGTTCCCGGGCTCTGTCACTCTCACAGTAAAGACGTTTTTTCTGATGTTTACATGGAACCTCCTATGTTTCAGTTTGCACCCATTGCCCCTTGTCCTATCACTGGACATCACTGAAAAAAGCCTGGCTCCATCCTCCAGACACTCGCCCTTAATATATTTGTAAACATTGATGAGGTCACCCCTCAGTCTCCTCCAAGCTAAAGAGACCCAGCTCCCTCAGCCTTTCCTCATAAGGGAGATTTTCCACTCCCTTAATCATTTTAGTGGCTCTTTGCTGGACTCTTTCAAACAGTTCCCTGTCCTTGAAATGAGGGGCCGAGAACTGGACACCATATTCCAGATGTGGCCTCACCAAGGCAGAATAAAGGGGGAGGATGTAAATTCTGTTTTCCTCAGACTTTCCAAAATACTGATTTTCAAGGGGCGATCCCAGGGATGGAAAATTTCAATACGTGACTAGATGAAAGATTTGCAGGTGTGTGAAAGCAGGCTATTAATGCAGCAAGCACAGCTCTACTGCAACCCCCCTTCAAAACTCCTGATTTTACGGACATTTGCACTTTGACTCACATCTGCAAAACAAATCTGTCTAATCCTAGTTCCAGAGGCAAATGACCTGAGACACATCAAATGAAATTTATCAATCAGAGTCACTAAGGCCAAACCTATTTCATGCAATAGAACACTGTAGAGAGATTTAAGGTAGCACAGGTCCGAGGCAGTAACCAGCAGAGTGTGCAAAACCTTGCAAATATGTCAGCTTGGATTAGGAATTAATAAAGTTCATTTATGTGTAGCCATTGGCAGGGTCTGGTTGAGGAACAAGCTGAGGAGCACTACTGAGCAAGGCTTGCTATTTTAGCCCTCTCTGCACTACTCAACACTTCTGAATTCAGGGCTTGATGTCCCTGTCCCTGTGCTCAAGGAATCAGCAGCAAAACTAGTGAGGAAGCCTAAATTGGAACCTCAGCATCCCTATCCCAGGGAGTGCTATAACCTCCTACTAAAATCTGATCACCTGTGTACAGAAAGAAGAAAATGTCACTGTCACCAAAATTCACTGTAAGAGGAAATGGATTATAAGGTATTATAGTATTTTTATATATAAAAGCATAGAATTCCAATTCTATCTTGTATGACTGGGTCTTTTTCCCCCATATAGTCAAGTTTGTTTTATCAGATAAACACAAAAAATATAATTTCGAATTTATAAACTGCTGAGCTTGTGATGAAAAGAATGGGTCCAAAATCATAATGTTTTCAGGTCTTCTTCCATCTTTTTTGAATTATTTTTTTGCCCCTATATCCCTTTTAGGAAGATGGGAAAAAAAACCACAAAAACAAACAACACTTTTTTTATTAAATGAGAATCATAAAACAAAGTCCATTAAAATTCTGAAGATACTTCAAATATACAAAGCTTGAAAATAAATCAAATGACTCTTTGAGGAACTCCATTTATGGTTTCCATCAAAAGTGGACCTTTGGTGTCTGGTGAAATGACACATTAACCAATTCAAGCTATTAAATATTAAAGCAGTCAATATAGAACACACATATTCATAGTCCTCTTGTATTAATACAAGATTTTTTTTAATGTTTTCCCTATTTAATTCCCTTTTACTCTTGGGCTTATTGCCTAGAATATAATTGACAACCTACAACATATGGTTAAACTGTTGTCCTTTATTTTTCACAGAAAAAAAAGCCCCATCTGTAGCAGATGCCTTGGCCAAGTCTTGATAGGTTACAAGCCTGCACCAGACATTAAATGGGTACCTGGCAAGCTTAGAGAAATCTGCCATTCACTGACTCTGGTTTAGGCCAATAGCGAGGAGCTGTCCTGGCCCAAGCATAAGGCAGAGATAACAAAGAAGCTTCCCACAACAGGCCCTCAGAAATGGCACTCAGGGGCTTACATGCCTTGGCAGGCTTTGCAGTGGAATGTGGAGGGAGGAGATAAATTTTACATTTCTGGGCCTTTTGAATACTCTGAGAAACAGTGATAAAAGTTATAATCAGATCATTATCACATTGCCAGAATGTCCTCTTCAATTATAAATCTTGGATGGATAATAAATATGTATATGTAACCTTGGATCCATATTCTGCAGCTTCTCCAAGTACTAAAACTTCCTTTGGCTACTATACAAGTTTCAGACAAGCAGCAAATTTCAGGGCCAGAAGAATACAATGGCTACAAGCTGAAGCTCTTTGTCGGAATGAATTTTGGCTTGACAGAGCAGAGGAGGAGGAGCATCTGGGCATTGCTCATGTCTCCAACACAGGCTCAAGCCTCCTGTCATGCACAGAAAAAGGCCCTGGGCTCCCTTCTGCTGTCCACGGTACCGGGTGGCAACAGGGTGCTGAGGTACATGGTGAAGAACTCGTTCTTCTTGGCCTTACACAAGTTTTACACAAGCTATAGACTATGCTAAGATAACCTCATTCTCTGAAACTATATTTAGCTGCTTTGACATGGTTGTGATAACTCTGGCCTCAAACTGCACATGACTCTTCACACTTTCTTGATCACACAGAATGGTCAGGGTTGAAAGAGGCCTCTGAAGATCATCCAGGTGAACACCACTGCCAGAGCAGTATCACCTTCAGTCATACAGGAATATGTGCAGATGGGTTTTGAATGTCTCCAGAGAAGGAGATTCCACAACCTCTCTGGGCATCCTGTTTCAGTGCTCTTTTGCCTTTACTGTTTATGTTTAGCCTGAACCTACTATGCTCCAGTTTGTGCCCATTGCCCCTTGTCCTGTCACTGGACACTGCTGAAAAGAAACTGAATCCATCCTCCTGACACCTGCTCTTTAGATCCAACAACTTTTTCTTAAACCCATGTTTAGGCTTTACTCTAAAGGCAGTGAAGTTTTACTCCATATAAGGAAAGTTGTTTTTTGTCTACTGCTAAAGGCATTTCCTCCTAGAAGTTGTCCTTGATCAAGTAGCCCAGAGCTGCTCACGTGTGCTCCTCTGGGCTGGTTCATCTCACACATACTAGATGCATCACCCTGCTTGGCCAGGGCTCCGCTGGGCACCACTTAGTGACACTGAGGCCCTGATCTTTTTCAGGTTTCGTTTCAAAGATCTCAGTGTAGTGTTGGTGCTGTCAAAGTGGCAGCTTCTCTTTCAGTCAGCTACTGGAAGCACATTACCTAGCTCACTAAAATATGTGAGGGTCCTTTCCTTCAGCAGAGGAACAAGCTGAATAACCCTGTATTTCTGTGCTGGAAGAAGCTCTTCTGACCAGTCTGATTAGAATGACAGAGTAATTTATTTGCAAGTAGGGAATCCACAGTACTGTCATTTTTCAGAGTCAACCGTAGAGGTCAACTGTGTTTCCTTCAGAGTCCTCAACATGCTAGCACTTTGAAATATTCAGTACATCATAGGATCAGCCTCTTAGTTTATCTACTGTCATAGTGCAAACTGAGCATCTTGTTTTGGAAGTTTAAGATGCTTTAGTTCATGTTTACAGACATTTTCCATTTTTGGTGTCTTTTGGGTATTGTGCTAACTCCCACATGGATCTAATCCAGGCAGTCCAGTCAACCTAATTGTACAGATACAGAAAAAATAATTTACTTTTTCCTTATATCATTAACAAAAGTATCTGGCATTCCAAGGAATGATTTTTGTGGGGGAAAATCCTCTCCAGCAGTGTGTGAACTCCCTAAGGATTATTAGCTGTACCATAGCATTTTTCTAATTTATGGTTGCAAATGTAAAGGTGAACTATGAGAAGAAAAAACGCATTAGATTCTTCTTTGCTCTTATTCAATAAATAAAGAAAGACTAGAAAGTTTCTGTTGAAAATTATTTTTCCCATTTGCATGTTAAGTGCAGTTTTCTGTTTTGCAGTTTTGGTCCTGGGATTAATCAGAGAACTACTGGATGTGCAAGAAATCTCGTATTCAGATTGTTCTGCCTAAGGTGGAAAGGGGGCCAAGTCAGACTCTTCATTAAAAAATTATATAAGGGAGTTTTTATCAGTACTGTTGATAAGAATTAGCTTTCAAAAAAATGAGAATTCTCTTTCCTTTCCCATGATAAACCAGGAAATATTACAAGGGACTGATGCTCCTAGAAGCACCTGTCTTTCTGTGTCTTGACAAAGCATCTGTCAATTCCAAAGAGTTTTTTAACCAACTGTCCAAGTTCAACCAAATCTGACTTAGAGGCATACAGCACAAAAATTGAAGGTTCCCATAAATTTCATTGAAAGAGGTAGCTCTAGAAGGGAGAAAAATCCAAATTAGCACCCCTGCAGTGGAAAACCTGGATTATTTAGGTAGTATTATAGACATCTGTGTCAGCTCATTAGTCTACACATCTGTAGCTTCAAATCTGACAGGGACCATGGGAAGAGACTGAGGCTACTTTAGGGGGCATGCTGGGAAAGCAGAGCTATTGTAAGGGTTTTAGGCAACATAGAACAAAATAAATGCTGCCCAAGGGATCAATTTTTCTTAGCAAATATCTTAAAAAAAATCTTAGTCAGATTGATTCCTGGTTTCAATCATCATGTACTTAATTACAGTAGTTGATTATCTGACCACAGCTTCAGTGCTTGTGGAAAGGGAAACTTAGCTCCAGATGGAGATTCCTGTCACAGAGAATTCCTGAAGATGTTTGTCCATCTTATTACTGTTGGAATGTTGAATTAGATATTTATTATTTAGATAACATTGGGTATTACCAGAGTTCTGTTCAAATGGTATTTAATGATTTGCCACAATACATTCCAATGAAGCATAGTAATGATAATGGTGTGGGTGAAACTGACATACTAAGACTGCATTTCTTGCTCCAGAACTCACAATGAGTCAGGAGAACAGGAATTCAGAGTATCTATTCATAGTCCTTAGGAGGACACAGCACCAGCACTGCTGAAGACACAGACATTGATAGTCCCCCAAGCTGTATCTCAATGTGAAGTAATGAGTTGGTCAGTGATTGGTTACCTGAGCAGAGCGACACTGGCTGGTTTTTGCCTTTTTACCCTGCAATTCCTTTTTTTGCCAGCCAACGTAAGATAAGCTGTGCCTGTCACATTCACATTGGACCTACTAGGTTGCTGAGCATGTGATTTTCTGGAGATTGTTCAGCAATTTTTAACTAGAGTGTCTCTAACAGCTTTTATTTCATTAATTAAAATGGCAGCAGCTGCATTCTTTATTTCCTATCAATTTTGACATATTTTTCTTCTTCATTCTGGGCTCTTCACCAGCTGCATCACTTGCCAACCCCTCCTTTGTGCCCTGCCAGTTGCCTTCGCAGGCAAAGATGCCAATTTCCGTCTTAAGAAGTAAAACCTGAGTGCTTAACTCAAAACTGTTGGATCAACAGTCATGACTGCCCCAGCAGTTATCCTAGTGCTGCTGTTCTCCTCTTAAATTTTCTTCACACTGCAGAATCACCAATGCAAACCACATACTGCAGTGACCAAGATGGATAGCAGAGCTGGCAACTGGCCAGCCTGTGTGCTGTGCTGGGGGAGGTATGGGAGTAAAAAATCTGTACAGGTGGGAAAGATCCATGCATGTGAACCCTCTAAATCAGGCAGGTGTAAGAAATAGATCAAAAGAGGTAAAGCAGCAAGCCTTCAAGATAAGAAAGCCATTTCAAAGACACGTCTAGAATGAGAGGGGTTTTTTGACTTCTTCTGCAGTGTGCCTACCTCAGGCCAAGGGAGAGAAGATTAATTGGATGATCTGGCAATAAAACTGCATAGAAATACTTTACTTCTCAGTAATAACTCTCAGGGAGTTTCTCATTAAAACTGCACTACTGCATTGCACATAGACACAGAGCTCAGCTTAACAGTGTAGCCAGCTGCAAAGCACTTTGCTGTAACTCTCTTATGCCCAGTTAGAATGTGATGTGTAAAATGTGCTTGCTTTTTATTAGCACCCTGATTCCAGAAGACAGAAGTTACATGTTTAAATCCTTCCCTGTGAGAACTGCTGATATGAACAATGACTTTCCAATATATATCTCACTGTAGAAACTATCTGGCTAGAATTTTAAAGGCAAGAACAGACTTCAAAGGAGTTAGATGCATAAAGATAGAAGTACAGTAGCATAGTTAGGCCAAGCAGTTCCTGGAGGACAACTCTGGGAAATTTATCCACTGGTAGAGGAGACTGAAAGGACTTCCCAAAGCTCTTGGATGCAGTCTCAGAACCATTTTAAATATTTGTAAGTAGGAATAGGAAGGAGGTCAGCAGTGGTAACCAGAAATGGGATGGAGAAGGATACAGAAAGTAGAGCAAGAGCTGAAACTTAGTGTAACACTAATTAAAAATGTAAGGAAGATATAAATCTTGGACACTGTGATCAGCACCAGCCCTGTAAAGAATTATAGAAGAGGTTAATGTAAGTGTAACTCCTGCTCATCTGACCCTTGGTTTCAATCTACAGCTATTTACTGTGTAACAGCTACACTACAGAAAATATCCCTTTCAGGTGGGGTGAGGTAAGACACTTCCTATGCAAGTTGCTGATAAAGGACAGGAGATCCTGAGAGACTGCAAAAATGCTGTCCTGGGCAGATATTTGGAAGTCAAGATTTTTTTGTTTGTTTTTTTAGCCTTGCTAAGTCACCGGGTGACTATAGCCATGTCATTTACTCACCTAGGCCTTCTCCCTTACAAAATGAAAATAATACTATTTAATTACCAAATACAAATTCAAAGACAGGTGCATTTTGCCATCTAGCCCTTTGTTATATACACTTCACCCTGTGCTATTCCAAGTTCATTCAGGGTGTCAGCACAGAAGTTGAAAGTGTCTGATGAGACTTTTCTCAGTATTTCACTACATCTGAAATGAAAACTGCCTTGAAATCAGACTTTACATTTCTTTCTACTCCCTGAATGTGTATCTCATGTTGTGAGACATTATGGAAAATAATGAGCAGGAAAATGAGTTTCTCCTTAAAATGCTGCCTACCCACTGAAATTGACACAGTGCTATTAGAATATCATGTGACAGGCTCACACTGAACTGACCTTTTACTATTGCATATTCACTACTTAATCAGATGAAAAAATGCCTTTCTACCTCTTTAAATTGTTGCACCATGAATATTGGCTAATTACCATATATTTCCATATAATCAGGCAGCTTCTGCAGACTGCACAAGTATTAATCTGTTTGAGTTTTCTTTATTTTTATTAAAAAGTCTTGTAAATTTTCAATTTACTAAAAAACATATCCTATCACTAACTTCCTGATACACCCTAAAATATCCTCTACTGTCTAGAGTAAGCTGTATGCTTCAAGTGATACCAAAGATAACTTGATGAAACCAGGTGGTTCAGTCTGGGTGATATTTGTGTGATACACATTCTGGATGATAGCAGCCTGTATTGGTAATGCATTTAGGAACCGGGCAATCAAGTTTTACTACCTGTTTTTCTTACTTTGTGACTTGAGCTAGAATTAGCATAAGGCAATTACTGAATGATGCAAGTTGTTTGTCCCTTAAAAAGAATGTTCCATTGAGTTTGCTGGCATCTTGGACCATGAAAGCAATCTCCCAAGGACTGATTCACTAATTCTTTTTCTGAAAGGTTAACCATCTGGCTTCTTTTCTTCTCAGGCATCATATTAACAACTTGTCTTACTTTGCAGAGACATATAAATCCCATAGATACAGTAAACATTTTGCTTAACCATAAAAACAATAATCAGCAGCACCAGCTTGGAACCTGCCTACCCTACAGAAAACCTTTCTGAGGCAACAGAGATTATTTTTTAAAAGTTGCCAAAAATACACTTATGAATGGGTAGTGCTGCTGACAGTGCAATTCTTTAAATTAGTTTACCCTAACCCTTATTGTTACCCCAGAAGAAATAAAACTCTAGTATCAGTGTAGATTGCTACCATAAATAACCAGGGAAATGGCAACAGGATCATAACCTGAATAGACACAGTAGTTTAATACAGCATTAATATTAAATAAATACATTTGCAAAGGAAGACAACACACTGATTTTTTACAAGATGCTCCTCTTGTATGTAAAAACCCTTAAAAGAACTATGCTCTTTTTCACAGCCTTGACTGATCAGTATACGTGTTGCTTCCAAAGGCTCATTATTAATATTTTGTGTCAGTCCTGTACATTTGTTACATTTAATAGCACAGGCTGCAATTCAACTTTCAGTATTTCCATAGGAAGATAAAATTTCCCATTAAGAACAGAGACACTGTCATTACAGTCATGATTGCATTACATCAACAGAACATCTGAAGAAGACAAAACCAAAGTAAAATCTTTTTTGTACTGTTCAGTTGTATAAGCTGAACACAAAACTTTTGTCTTTTTGTACAGCAGAGTACAAAGGTCTCAAAGTCTGGCATTAAAATGAAGGTCCAGCACATAACGATAGACTGTTTTGCACTTATAATGTTGTGTTATATATTTTATACAACAAAGACAGACAAGACCACTATAGACTGAATGACTCCATAAAACAAAGTATTTAATTTTCCTGATTAACTTCTGCTCACAGCAGAAATTAGAGGAGATGCCAGTGATTTTTAAAATTCCAGTGATTGAGAAGCTATCCACCACAGTTCTCATTAAACTGTGCTAATGATTAATAGACTTTGTTGTTAATAGTGTGTGCTTTACTTAATGACTAGGCTTCTTTATGTTTAATATGGAGTGTCTTGTATTTTAACGGCTAAGACATTACTGTGTTTAGTACTGATGGTCAAGATCATGCTCTTAACTCCCTGTTTAGAGTGCTGCAACTTTTTCCTCTTTATCAGTGCTCCAGACCACTGCAGCTCCAAGACTTGATGAAAACTAGTGTGAAGGAATCATAGAATTCCAGACTGGAAGGGACCTCAAGGATCATCTGGTCCAACCTCTCTAGGTACTGCTAAAGTTCATGAGAGATGGCTCAGCACCCTGACAAGCTGAGACTGTTCAATGTGGGAGTATCTACCACTTCCATTGGGAGACTATTCCAATGTCTGACTGTTCTCATAGCAAAAAAATAACCTCTTGTGTCCAATCAGAATCTTCCCAGGAGCAACTTTTGCCCATTTCTCCTTGTTTTTTTCCAAGAAGCCAGAGAGCTCCTTGGCCATTGTCGCTGTTTGGGCCCAACATGACAACAAAGGAACAGCCCCATGGCCGCTCACTCAATTCCCCCCCGCCACACACACACACTGGGATGAGAAGAACAAAGCTCATGGGTTGAGACAAAGAACAAGGAGGGTTCTTCACTGATTAACGTCCCAGGCAAAACAGACTCAACTTGGGGAAAAGATAATAATTTAATTTCACACTAATCAAACACACACAGGACACAGACAACACAAAGAGCAGGGCTTGCATATGTTACCCCACCCCTCCCTTCTTCCTGGGCCCAAATCACTTTGTTCCTGTTTTCTTTCCTTCCTTCCCCCCAACAGCACAGGGGGATGGGGTTTAGAGTTAGTGCACAGGCTGATGGTTCTTGCTGCTCCTTTCTCCTCAGGAAAAAGGATTCCTTACAGTCCTTCCCTGCTTCCCCATGGGGTCCCTCCCATGGGAAAGAAAAAACCTCTCCTTCATGAGTCCTTCCCACGAGGTCCAGAGCTGCTCCAGCCTGGGCTTCTCACAGAGTCACAGGCTCCTTTGGGAGCAGCTACCTCCCGTGGCACCAGGGTCTTCCAAAGCTGCATAATCAGAGTCCACTGGCAGCAAATCCTCTGGCCACAAAATCCAAGTCCACTGGCCAAGTTCACTCCTCCTGATGCCTTCAGGGAATGTTCCACCATGTTTCTCCACGAGTGCAGGGGCACAGCTGCCATCTCGCCATGGGTTGCAGGGAAACTTCTGCTCAGGCACCTTCTTCCTCTTCTTCCTCACCAACCACCAGCACCACCCTCCTCTCCCCTCTTCCTCTCCCCACTTCCCACTCCAGCTGCATTCTCATCTTAACTGGGAGGACTTCAGATCCTTGAAAAAAATGTGTTGCAGTCTTTAAGGATAAAGTTTCTTATGTTCTGTAACCTTTCCAAGGAAGGAATTCTGAGCACTGTTGGGCAACTACACTTCTAAAGCTCTGTTGAGCAGAACTGAAGTATCCACTACTACTTTTTTTCAATCTTAGTATCAGAAATATGCATGTCTGTGTAGTGGTATTCTTACTGCAGAAAAGGTTCAGATAATTGTTTTGACATCCTACAACAACTGTCACTTATACTTTTATTTGGGTGGTCATACATGTGGACTGGATGATGATTGACCTGAATTTCTGCTGTTGGTTTTGTAACTTAGAACTCTAAGAGACTTCATTTGTAAAATAATCCATCTGATCTAAACATGGCACAAATAGCCTGACAAAAAGGAAGGCTATTGTTAAGGTTACTCTACACAGACCTACAACAAGCTCTTAAAGTGTACATTTTTGCCACTTTCTTTACCATTTCCCCTTTTTTTCTTTAATTATCAAAGCTTATTACTTTTTAAAAATATTTACCATTGGAGAAGAGAAAAAAATCTTAGCAGTACCTTATTATTACTAACACACCAGTGCAAAAATTAAAATCCTGGAAAAGAATGTTGTCTACAGACATTTAAACTTATCTGCATGTGAATATCTAGGGTTGTTTTTTGTTGTTTGTTTGCTTTTTTTCTTTGAGATTACTTGCTTATTCATGTTGCATTGATTTTTTTATTCTTTTACTGACAATAATAGATATATTGTGGATGGGAAAAGTAACTAAGTCTTAACTAAGTCAGTGAAATAAATATGCCTGATATAATTTTAGTAGCTATTTTTAGATTTGTAGAAGAACAGATTTCTCCAGTGTGCTACAGCTTAAAAAAATGCAAGTTATTCATATCTGATGAACATCTCATGGTGCACAAGACTTGAGGTGTACTTGAAATCTTGATCTACATGCTGAGTCAGATGACTGCAATGCTGATGTTGAAAACCTACATGACATGTCTCTGTTCTCTAACCTTTGCTAACATCTCTAGCACACAGACCAAGATATACAGAAGCCTTGTAGTTCAGTTTTCATACCAAGCCATAGCTTGTGGGTCTTCTGTATTTTCCTCAGTAAAGCAAGAACCCCTGTCCTTTGACACAGATTCCTACAGCATTCTCCTGGAGAAGCTGGCTGCTCATGGCCTGGATGTGCACACGCTTTGCTGGACAAAAAACCGGTTGGGTGGCTGTCTCCAAAGAGTTGTGTGGAATGGAGCTAAATCCAGTTGGTGACTGGTCACAAGTGGTGTTCACCAGAGCTCAGTGCTGTGGCACCTCCAGTTTAACATCTTTATTGATGATGTGGATGAGGGGATTAAGTGCACTCTCAGTGAGTTTACGGATGACACTAAGTTGGGTGAGCGTGTCGTTCTGCTCGAGCGTAGGGAGGCTCTGCAGAGGGACCTGGACAAGCTTGATCGATGAGCTGAGACCAATTGCATGAGTTTCAACAAGGCCAAATGTTAGGTCCTGCACTTTAGTCACAACAACCCCCGGCAGCTCTACAGGCTTGAGAAGGAATGGCTGGAGACCTGCCCAGCAGAGAGGGACCTGGGGGTGTTGATTGACAGCCAACTGAACATGAGCCAGCAGTGTGCCCAGGTGGCCAAGAAGGCCAACAGCATCCTGGCCTGCATCAGGAATAGTGTGGCCAACAGGGCCAAGGAGGTGATCCTGCCCCTCTACTTGGCCTTGGTGAGGTCTCACCTCAAGCACTGTGTGCAGTTTTGGGTGCTGCAGTATAGGAAGGACATCAGGGTGCTGGAGAGAGTGCAGAGAAGGGCAACTAGGCTGACGAAGGGTCTGGAGAACAGGTCTTATGAGGAGAGGCTGAGGGAGCTGGGGCTCTTCAGCCTGGAGAAGAGGAGTCTGAGGGGAGACCCCATTGCTCTCTACAACTACCTGAAAGGAGCTTGTGGTGAGGTGGGTGTTGGCCTCTTCTCCCTAATGAATAGTAATAGAACAGTAGGACATGAGGTCAGGTTGCATCAGGTAAGGTTCAGACTGGATATTAGGAAGAATTTCTTCACTAAAAGAGTGGTGAAGCATTGGAGCAGGTTGCTAAGGGAGGTGGTGAAGGCACCATCCCTTTAGATGTTCATAAAACATATGGACATGGTGTTTTGGGGGATGGTTTAGTGGTCAGGGGTGTAGGGCAGAGGGTTGAATCAATAATCTTGAAGGTTTTTTCCAACCTTAATTATTCTATGTTTCTATGAAGAAGACTGCCTGTCACAAATAAATTTTTCAGTCTGCTTAAAGCAGAGGCAGATGTCAGAGATCTTGTCACATGTGATATCATAAGCAAGATAGGAAGCTTTTTAAACTAACAAAAGGTCAGTGCAAATGGGTCAGATAACAGTATTGGAGGAACAATAATCAGTGTGCTGACAAAATGGAAAACATAACAAATTACATTCCTCACAGTTTATTTACTGGTTGGATACTATTCGATATTTTCATTAATGATTTGGATAATGGAACAGAGAGTGAGTGTATTAAATTTTAAACATTATCCAGTTTAGAGGGACTCCAAGTATTTTGAAAGGCAGTTCAAATGACTGACAAGAAGAATAAATAGTTTGGAAAACAAAGTTGCAATTCAAAACAAAGTTCTATATTTTGAAAACAATGAGCAACACCAGAGATGCAGGATGTGAAATTATTCATCGAGGTAGAAATTCAGCAGTATTAGGTTGGGATTCCAAAATGGAGATCTCCAAACTGGAGATAAATCTAATAGCTTTGCTGTTGCAAAAGAAACAGCACTGTCACATGAAGGGATTTTATGGCTTTGTTTAGCCAGTCCTGTGCTCAATTTGGGGTGTATAATTCAACTGTATACTGCTTGGATAAAAACCAGAAAACAAAGTGAACATTTACAGTTCTTGGATATATAACCACAAACAAATCACACAATGGTAGAATGATTTGACTGCAGCAATGGGCTGATCCCTACAGCAAGAAATGCTGTTTGCTGATTTGCAACAGAGCAACTCAGTACTTTTCACCTCTGCTCTTTATGCTGTGAAGAGCCTCATTGCAGTGCATGGGTCAAGTAGCATAGAGCTGGAAACACTCTGTTGGTTTTTTTTCTCAAGCTCCCCCTGATAGCCAGTCTTATGGGGGAGGCCATTAACACACCATCCCAACAAAAGAACATTATATGTGCTGAAACTAACCTGAATATTTACTGACACAGATCACTCATGTCTGCAACATGTGTCAACCTCTGCCTGGGGCATAGTAAAGCCACTGATTAGCATATTTTCTTTCTGTGCAGCAGAATCTGGTTCAAAACTACAAATCTTGCAGATGGGAAGGTCATTTGGGTCGAATATATCATGAAAAGTTGTGTCTATTTGAGAGGGGTAAAAGCTGTACAGCATGAACAGTTCATGGTTTATTTTCAAAGTTCTCTGTAGCAATGCAATTTGTCTTGGTAGAGATGTAAGGGGGCTCAAAGGATGTAGTTAAGAAATGTGCTTTGGTTTGCTTTGATGGATGACCAGTTTAAATATTATTTAGTCTTTTTTTTAACAATCAAGTTCTTTGTTCCTGGAAAATTAAAAAAACAAACAAACAAAAAAAACCACACAAAAAACAAAAGTCATGGATTTTATACTTTATATTTGTCTTATTTATCCACTTAAAATTAAACTAATTTTAAAGATTTTTCATGTAGTCTGAAACCAGCATTGCTCTAACTTTTTGGCTCAAGTTACATCTATTCACTGTTATTTGAATTCCTGGCATTTTTCTTCTCTATGATAAGGATGATCCTTCTCGAATCAACACATTTTTGACCAGATTAGAACTGAGAAAGTGCTGGCTCCAATGACACTTTAATGTATCATAGAATAAATATAGTGCTTGAAAAGAGAATTTTTTTCTTAGCATTGCAATTATTCATGTGATTGAAGCAAGATTATTTTATTTTTACGCTCCATTACGAGATAATTTAAAATGCTACATTTATTTAACAAGTAAAGCAATTCAAGTGCTTTGGCAGGTCAATATTTTTGCTGCACCCAAGTTTTTTTTTTTACTTTAAGCCATAAGTCCCAGCACCATAAATATTGTGGTCTTGCTCATGATATGGTAAATATTTAATCATTTTTAGTCACTGCTAAGCACAACTTCTCCTCTAGTTTTCTCTTTACAGTGTGACATGACTAACTACTCTTGCCATTATGTTCTCATTTAATAATGTCATCATGAAGCAGCAGCCTGTCGTTTTCATAATGAGATCAGTGCCTGGAAAAAACAAAGCAGTGTAATCATGCATCATATTTACCATAACAGACATGCTTGGACAAGAATAAACTGTAATGGATCAGCAGTATTATTCTGAACAAGAGAACTCCAGAAGCAAAGAGAAACAAGGTGACAATCTCATTACACAAGAAACATGTTTCCCACTTGGTCAGTAAAGACTAGCCTGAGTGCAGCTGTGTAGAGGATGTAAGTTACTGTAGCTTAGTGGAAATTAATGGACATATTTAGTTTATCTAGACTGACAATTTAGATCATATTTCAGAAGATGACCAGTGAGGGGAAAAAAATGTGGAATAGAGGAAAGGGTTGGCATAACCATTGGGAAGTGTCTTTGATGGGTGTCTTCTCCATAAGATGGAAGACATGTAGGGCTACTCACTGCACTCATTCCACAGAACTTCTGCAAAGGGGTGAATGAGACTGATTAAAGAAACTTAGCAGGCAAGGCAAAGTTTAAATACAAACTTTGTATGTACTGGAATCTGGACAAAAATGAATTAGTACCATTATCAATCCTTGATATGAATTCTGCAGGAATTCCTACCCATTTGTACCCTGCAACATTAGGCCATATATGCAGATGCCATAATGTATACATATTCTGCAATTTCTGTTGCATGTTGTGATATGCCATTTGATCAGCCCATGGCCTCTAGCATTTATCAGTGACTGTTTTCACAAATTACTGTAACAAACCTCAATTTCTTTGAGAGTTTTAATACTGTCAGGACTTTCTGAGAGGAGCAATGTTGTTTTACATTTTGTATAATCCAGGCTAGCATATGAGAGATAAAAAACTTAAATATTAATTCCAGAATTTCTATGTCAAATTAATCACTAGGGTTTCTTAATTCTGGTTACATGCTGTCTTCTATGCTTGAATCTTCTAAAAAAATTGGTAAAGTCATCTTTTCTGGATACGCCAGCGTTGCTTGTGTTAGTTCTTCATAAAAAGAGCTTGTTAAATTTGATCAAAAAAGAACTCATATTCCCTTATGCCTTAACATTTTCCCAACCTAAAGAACAGAAGATTAGTGATGCAAAGGTCTACATCTGTTTTAGCTGAGGTAGCAGAGCCACCTGGACAGAAGAAAAAAGAATTCACGATTTTGTTTGTGATGTGACAATGCAGCCACACAGGAGGATGTTGCAATGCATCAGCTGCCCTGCATGTTTTCCATGGGAATGAACTGTACAAGAATGTAATTGTCTTTCAGACATAGCAGGAAACAGTCAAACTACCCAGTTCTGCAAAGATAATCTCATGGAGTTTCAGGAAATATTACAAAACAACTGGGCATTAAGGTAACAAGTTGGATAATGTGGGGTGCTTTTACATTTTGCTGCTTGTTTGTTGTTTTTGTTTAAAAAAACTTGGTCAGAGAGACCAAGTTTCACCAAACTAAACCTTTTCTCTCGTAGCAGTAAGTATCCCTATTCAAACCTCTTCTGTGCTTCTCATGACACTGAGGACACGAGGAAAAATATCTACCCAGTAGTTGCATTAGCTATACAGGTGCATAAACTTTATTTCCTGCTTCCTTCAGGTACTGCCTTCTCCTAATCCTGATACCAGTTCTGGTTTACTGTGAGCTGAAGAATTCCCTGACTGAAAACTTGTATGGTGAAAGTGCAACAACACATTATATGCATCCAACTACTTGGTGGGATCCCTGAGTGGCTGAGATGAAACATAAGAAAACTCCTCACTCCCAGGTTTGACAGTAGAGGGATTTTTTTTTTTTTTCTTATTTTTTTTCTAGTAGGTAATAGCAATTGGCATCAACACAGTGACATGAGGGAGGAATGGAGCTCACAATCCCACTGTAAAGTTGTATATAGCCTAAGAAAAGGATAACTAAGCCTCCACATGCAGTGTACAGGGAAAAAATGAGCTTTTGCTGAACCCTTTTATATGGCACACACAGCTAGGAAATCATTCTTTGCAGGTCCAGAAGGAGGGAAAAATATTGTTAAAGCAACTGTTTTTTTGTTTTGTTGTGTTGGTTTTTTTTTCCCCTTGTCTAAAGAATACCTCCAAAACTGAGTTTCCAGGCAGCTGGGAATTTTACAAGTTTTCTGACAAATAAGATGTTATTATACCCAAATATTTTCACAGTGTCCTATACACCTAGATTATGTGTGAATTAATTACTGGTATCATTAAAGAACAATGACACTGTGGTTAATAACACCAGCAGTGACAATAAGTGAGAATTTTGTTTTCTTGTCCAGGAAACAAAGAGCATCAGTCAGGAGGATGTCTGTTTGCAGAAAATGTAGTGAAAGAAATGAACATGAAAGCAAATCTTAGAAATTAATTAAACCGTAAAGGAAGGCAGGGTGAGATGCCTGGCCAGCTGGACAACATTTACATTCCGAGCAGTGTTCCCATGATTTACTCTGAACACATGGTGAGGTCATGACTATCAAATAACTCTAGTCCAAATTCATATATCTTTGGGCCTAAAAGAAAACTGAAGGACCAAAAGATTAAAAACTGGTCATTTAGAGAAGTGTTTTAATATACCACAGGAGTGCATAACATCTTTCATCCACAAGGATTTTCAAAATCTTTCTGCAGAGAAATCATTTTTGCCTTCATTGACTTTGCTTAGATATTTGATATGGTGGGATGAAACTGAAAATGAAGTTCCCATAACAACTAGTTGAATTTTCATGTAAGCTTTGTTGCAATAAAAATATTTGTCAAAGCTGAAGGCACAACACTGGAGTGCTTTGTCATTATAAAAGACATAAAACAAGGACATTTAATACGGCGCTTGCTTTTTATCTATTTTTTATCTATTTTTCTATCTACACACTGGCATTTTTAACAGATAGGAAAAAGCTACAGCAGGTTAAATAGAAAAGGGTAGGAAAGTCCAACACTTACAAACTTGTATTTTGCAATTAATGTGCAAATTATAAACTCTTGACTTAAGGATGGATGAATCTCTGCAGCTGCTCATTATCAACATTTTCAATTCAATCCTAAATCTCCAATTCCATTCACTCTATTGTATCTTTTCCCTATCTTGTACTAAGAAGCATCCACTATTTTTCCCCATATGTGCTTAAATAATAGACTGCTTCAGTTTCCTTCAACATGCTGACTTTCTTTTTTAATTGCTTCAGTACTGGCACATCAAACATCTCTAGTAATTTTTTTCTGTCCATTTAGTTCAAATTATTTCAATGAGAGTTTAAACCTTTTTAATTTTTAGTCTAATCTTTAATGAAGGTCTCACAGCAAAATACAGTTGGTGTCTACACAATTTCCTCCAGGGTTATGATTATAAGTTGATTTTTCTACTTTTCCAGATCCTTTGGGTAAGTCAAATCTTCTTCAAACAATCTGCTCATATGAAATACCTTTATTCATTAAGCCTGATCTAACAGACAAGATATTCTTTTGTCTCGTATTCAGATTCTTCATATTACTATGTAATTTCTTTTGGCCATTATTCATATCAGAGAGAGACTAACTAATTATCTTTTTCTCTGATATGCCTTTTTTGGTTATACATAGCCTAACAAATACATTCCTCAGGCAATGAGATAACCAAAATAGTGTATTCTGCAAATCTCAGACTTCTGATGTTCCTGCTTCCTGCCATAGGTCACCCCTAAAGCGTCCCAGAATTTTATTTATCATCTCTGTTAAAATGCAGAATTCTGATGATTGTCAATTCTGAAAGACAAGTGGGATTCAGATGGTAGGTAGGAAATAACTCAGGTGATGGCAATTGAAAATTTGTTGAGAAAGAGGAAAATGTCCAAGAAATTATCCCATATTACTTGTTGAAATAAATTAAGACAAAACAGAGAAGCTTAGCAGATGGGCCTAAGCTGGATCACAAATCCAGAAGTCAAGCTCAAACAGAGCTTTGCAACCTGTGAAACGTTTTATCACCTTAGTAATTATAAAGTTGAGATTCACATCTTGTGACAAATTTAAATGTGATATTTCTGCTACCAACATACACTATGTAATTATTTATTATCAGCTGCAACTGAAAGGGAAAAATGCTTTTCTCCTTATTACTGAAGTGTTACATTGCAGCATCATGCCCTGTGTGGGGACAGCACACACACGTAGTAACTAGGACGTGCTGAAAGATCACAGCTACATAAAATATGCTGCAGTCTTAAAATGTAGCAAATAAAGCTGTGTTTTACGTATGTACACGAAGTGTTAGATCTTCAATTTTGAAGCAAGTTAGAGGCAGAAAAATCAGAGTGAAGTGTTTATGATTTTCATAGTTCCATTTCTATTCCTAGTACCTGCAGGCTTGCTGCCTGAGAGGTGATACAATTAAAGTGGATAATTAAGTCTCATTTAATTGCTGTAGTCATTACAGATTTGGAGTATCTCTTAACCTATTAACATTCAGGTTTCATTAATCCAAATTTTTGTAATGGATGAAATGAGGCTTTATTATTATTATTGTAAATGACCATATTCCTTGTGCTTCAAACTGCATATAAAATATTATAGACAGATTGAAAGTTTTTACTCTGGGCACACTGGCAAAGGCTGACATTGGCACTGAAGTTCATCTTATCTTGAGACTACTCTATTTTTAACCATACACCTTACTTTCCTATTCACTTACTTACCCTGAGTTGTAATTCCTGTATCCATGTGCATGGGTGTTGAGAAACACTGTGTATCGGCTCAGGCAATACTAATTTGTATTGGTCCAGTTTTTGATTCCTGGGGACAAAAAGGGGGGAAAATCTGCTCTAGATAGAAAGAGAGTCCCTTGAACTTCCCTAAGCGGTGGTTCTAGCTTCCCATGTCCCCAGACACACTGCTGAAACCCTGGCCTTGCCCACCAGCCTGCACCTTGCTCTTGTCTTCTTGAGCACTTGCTGTAGACAATCATACAGGCTGACAGGCACCTACAGGCATCCCAAGTCATGCTCCATAGACCTCAAGGTTCATTTCTTAATGGCAAAGGCAGAAAAACTGTTGAGCCACCATCAGTCTAGACTCGACAGAATTCCTTCCCAACCCCACTGCTGTTGCACGTACTGGGCTCATGTAATTTTTTTATTTATGGTGAAACAAGTCAAAGGGAGCACGTCAGCTTTCCTGGCTGCTTACAAATGGCCAAGTTCCCAGGCTAATATAAACTAAATATAGACCCTTCCTGGCATCCACATCACAGTAGCTGCAATACAAAGTTCTACTCCAAAGGTGCAGAGTATCCCAGTAACTTACCTGGAGGTTGTTTTCATTCTCATTTCTACAGCTGAGTCTAAACAAACTTCCAGCTGAAAACTCCATGTCAGCATTCTCTCTATAACCACAGCTCACTAACACCACTTTTTTTTAAGCTCTTCTGATTTAAGTTAATCTTCCATTTGGTAATTTTAATTAATGATGTGCTTGTGAAACTCCTCTGATGGAACATGATAATATTAGGATTAGTGTCCAACAAAAATTACACTGTCTTCAATTTTATTTTTTCTTTTTTTAAATTCAACTTAAACAGATTAAAAAATATCAGAAGTCTTCCCTCAAGTAAACGCCAGAATATTAAGTTTTGCTAATATTCTGCAATACACAAGTGTGTGTTGCATTGGAAAATAGCTGCATTAATTCTAAAAGTTTGTATTGAATTTTCTATATTGAATTATTAAAATAACATTAATTATTTATGTGCAGCTTTGGTGTAGTCCCTAATAAGAAAATATATGAAATAGAGTTGTCAAGTATGAAAGAAGTGGGGGTGTGGGAGGGGGAAGATAGTATTTGCAACAAAGGACTCCCTACTCATGACAGGCTGAAAAGTTTTTTACTTTATCCATCACAAGTTGTCATAAAGCATTTTTCACCGAGATACATAGTTACAGGGACATCCAGATGATTACTGCCTTTCCACATTCACAGTATTAGGGATCAAAGGAATGTGTGCACTCTAGATTCAAAGGAACTAATCAGTAATTTCAATTCTGATAGTCAAGTGATGGAATACCTTAAATGTTGTAATGGCACATTCAAACAACCAGTGAAAACATAAACTCCTTACAAGAATGGTTTACGTTGTGGATATTTTGGAAGACCTGGTTAACTGTAGACTGATTTTCCTCTCTGTTAATACTATAGGTGCTGTAAAAGACAGCTAAAGGAAAAAAAAAAAAAATCTTCCAAAGCCAGATCACTCTATGATGCACTTTGAGTCTTGTTAACTGCTATGGACCACATTACAGTGCTGTCATTAACAGGAGACAGCTACAAAACCAGAAGTATGTCTTATTCTGAAGCAGCACTGATGATCCTCTGAAAACAATAACAGATTCAATGGCTTTAACTTTCTCCCATACACATGAATGACAAACTGCCTCTCTATAGACATCAGGGCAACTGACATGAAATCACATAAAATTAATCAGTTTTGATCACAGGAAGGCAAAAGGAAGGGAATAGGGTATGAGGCTACACCCTGCTTACACAAGTCTCACTTCTGCCTTATTCCCAGGGCGGTCAGACAAGGTGCTGCCTTTGGTCTAGAGCTTACAGAACAGCTACTGAAGAAAAGGGGGAAAGGAAGAATGTAGAATCACCATTCTGCAGAGGTAGGTCCATTTGGCTGTTTCTTAGCTTGGTTTCCTACAGTACAGGGCTGGTTGTCTGCCTGCTCTCTGAGTCATGAAAAGGTTATTGGTAACTGATGGCAACTTCAGCTCATGACAAAAAAAATTGAAAACCCTCAAAGGCATTAAGTTCTTAAAATCTTTATGAAAATAGAAGGGAAAGGCTGTATGCAAAACATATAAAGTATATGAATTACAGTATGAACTCACCCTTATTGAGATATCCCAAAACCTACATTTTATTATCACACTAATGACAGAGGAACTGTGATGTGAGCTCACACTTAAAGAAGTTTATATAAAAAGATTAAAATGTGTTCTCAAGGAGGCCTTATTAGTAATAGTTTCACAGAGTAACATTTGCTAAGGTAAAAAATTGCAAAAGTATTCTGGAAATCAACTGGGAAAATCCTTGCTACTTTTTGTTTTCCTCTGTTCTGTGAAGTTTCCCAGTGACACTTTTGA